>NC_134360.1:119513840-119518840 GCF_048569485.1 Anomaloglossus baeobatrachus | reverse complement strand
GCCACGGAGGATCATGTGTACCGCCTACACAGGACTCCGACCCCACCCATCACCTTCAGGGCCTGATCCACTCCGTCCTGTATCCCGGACAACAAAATGTCTTGACCAATGTCCGTAAGGTGCACTCCGTCTGCCCTCAGCAGTGCAGAGTTATCGCCTTCCAACTGGTGGTGACGCACCACGATTCCACATCTTTCTCTCATGAATTTTGCCATTCTCGCATTGATCTTTCTCCTTGACCGCTCTATGCCATTTGCATTTTTTGCTCCGTGCCATACCGCTCGTGGTACTATCTCTGACCACACCCATACTGTATCCGGGAAGAGGTAGGCCAAACGTTCGATGTCCGTCTTCATCACTGTTAGTAGTTCGACCGTACTGCGTTTCACCAAATCATTGCCACCAGCATGAATCACCATTACCAACGGCCCCGTGGCCGACCTGGAGATGTCCACCATCTCCGGGAAAATTTGTTGCCATCTTAGCCCTCTGATGCCTCTCCAATTGACCTCAACGTTTCTGAAGCCAAGGTTCTTTCCTCCTGGTCGAATCATGGCTCTTTTTTCTGCCCAGTAAATATAAGAGTGACCAACTACCCAGACTGCCGGTCTGCAGTCGCCTGTAATAGATAAACGTGTTATTTCAGCAAATCCGGTCTTATATATCTGGCAAAGCAAGCGGACTTCCATCGACCCATTCTCTGCACTTCAGCCTCCGTTACTCCTGCCCTCGCTGCCTCAGTGGCTGCCCCGATTCGGAAGGAATGTGTCCCGTATTCCTTCGGATTCTCCCCAGCTTTCGCTAAGCACTGTTTAAACATTGCTTGGAATTGATACTTGGTAAGCGGGGACCCGTCCGTATGGGAAAGAAAAAATCTGCTTGCGTGTCTGATCAGCGCGTACTGTTTGACTATTTTTAGTGGGCATACTGGGCCGTCTGCTGAGTTAACCAGGACCCACGTGCCCCTCCCGGTGGGGTCGCATTTGGATTTACGCACGCGAATGCGCAGAGCGTTGCTGCATATGACTAAATCCTCGTTGAGTAACCCGCCTTCAGTTGCTGTTTTTGAGCGTGGTAACAATTCACCAATGCGCAGCGCGCCGAAAAAAACGATAGCGAAGGCTGCTGATATGAGGGACGCCTCGTATGGAGACTTGCATATTGAGGGGGATATTGCAATAATGTCGTGTAGTAATTTCAGTGACATGGGGCGACGACATTCCTGACTAGGTTGAAGCCTTTTCCAGCCTTTCATGGCTTGCTTAATGACAAAGAACTTCGTCACATCCACCCACCCTGCTAATTGAAAAAAGAAGGCTATCCCTGATAAATGCCGTTGTGCCGATGTGCCCGACGCCCCTTGTTCTTTGAGCCGAAGCAAAAATTCCGTCGTCACTTCGCTTCTTGCGCGGTCGCAGTTATGAACGGGCCTACCCTGGATTAGTGAACACCACTCCTCCCAAGCCTTACCATAGACCTGCCAGGTAGCCGGTGTAACGGAGGCACGGATTAGAGGCATTAGTGATTGGCTACGGTGTCCCATAGCGATGGAGGACACGGGATACCCTCTGGATGCGCCATTGGGAGATGGTCTGTGAAGGCCTGCCAATCGGAACATAAAAGAGAGTTAACAAGGTTATCGTCTATGTCTGCCGTTATATGAGCTCGGCACCAGATGTTGTGTCTCAGGCATAGAAGGGCGAGCCTGCGTAGCAGAGCCAGTAAGGGCAGCGACGCAGACGACATGTGATTTAAGCTCTTCGCCGTTATTGGATTTTTTGTTGGAAATCGAATGTTTGAGTTTTCCAGCTGATGACCCCATAACTCCATGGATAATACAATTGTGAATATTTCTAGCAGGGCTGGGTCACTCCCCCAGCTTGATGTGGCCCACAGATCCGGCCAGCTGCCGGTACACCACTGGTTCTTGTAGATTGCCGCAAAGCTCTTTTTATTACGTCCTCCTACAGTGAGCCCTAGGTCTGTGCTTGACGTCTCTTTAGCCATGACGCAGGTATGGCCATTGAAGGATTGAAGGAAAGTCTTCCAGACTAGTAAGTCTGCCTTCAGCGAGCGAGTGAGCCTGATTCTATGGCCTGGTTGGGAAATGCCCTTTGTTGCTAGTGATAATCGCCGAGAGAAGGCCCTGCCAACCGGCATTACGCGGCTGGCGAATGTCAGCAGACCCAGCAAGGACTGCATCTGTTGGAGGGTAACCTTTTTCGCCTCGCAGAAACCCTCCAGCATATGCAGTGTTTTCTGAATTTTTTCTGCTGGTAGGCGAAAAACCATTGCGTTAGTGTCTATCTCGATGCCGAGGAAAGGTAAGACGTTACAGGGGCCGACTGTTTTTTCTGGTGATAGCGGGACGCCGAACCGCTGAGCTATAAATTTAAATTTTGTGAGGAGGAGGGAGCAGAGTTTAGAGTTTACGGGGCCGACGAATAAAAAGTCGTCGAGGTAATGGATCAGGGAATTGCTGCCTGTTTCGTAACGAACTACCCAGTCCAGGAACGAACTGAACAACTCAAAGTAGTGACATGAGATGGAACATCCCATTGGCAGACACATATCGTAATAATAGTGTTCGTTCACCTTGCAGCCTAGCAGGTGGAAGCAGTCGGGATGCACGGGTAATAGGCGGAATGCCGCCTCTATGTCAGATTTAGCTAGCAGGGCACCGGGCCCCGCTGCGCGGACTAATTCTACTGCTTTGTCAAAGGACGCGTATGTTACCGATGCTTCCTCTGGGGGGGATTCCGTCGTTAACCGATGCGCCTTTTGGGTGGGACAGATGATGGATTAGACGATACTTCCCGGGTTCCTTTTTTGGGATAATGCCTAGCGGGGATATCCTGATATTTTGGAAAGGGATTGATTCAAAGGGGCCCGCCATTCGGCCTAGGTTTACTTCATTTTGAATTTTTTGTTTCAAGATGTCGGGGAATTCGCGAGCGGATTTTAGGTTATGCGCCAGGGTTGGTGTTCTATTAGGTTTGAAGGGGATAATAAAACCGTGTGTAAAGCCGGAGTGCAATTGCCTTGCAGCTTCTTTATTAGGGTAGAGGTTTAACCAGGGGGCCATTGCGGTTACGCTCACCGGGGTTCTGCCTTGTAGGCACCCTGATTGCTGGACGGGTACACCTTGCTGCTGGGTGTCCTCCTCCACAAGCAGAGCAGTCGTGTCTGTATCTGCACGACGTGAGGAAACGGCAATTTCCTTCATTAAATAGCCAGCAGGGCCCGTTTTTTCGCACGACCACTGAGTGTTGGGCTGCGGGGTAGCTAGTGGTCGTAGGTGAAAAGGGGGGCTGCTTCTGTGACAGCATCAGTCGTAACCATACGTCTGTCGCTTTAACTCCCCAGCCTAGGCTGGGTTGCAGGGCCAGCCGCCTGCGGAACTCCTCGTCATACCGCCTCCAGGCTGACCCGCCATGGGCCTTGTATGAGTTATATATCAGATCCTGATATATATAGAGCTCGGAGCAGCGTTCCGGATGCTTCTGGCCCATAATACAGCCTAAGACTGCGAAAGCCTGTAGCCAATTATTCATCGTCTGCGCTATTTTCGGTCTATTTCTGTCGTATGAACGGTCGTTTGTCCTCCTTTCTTTATCTATAGTCAGTTGGTCGGGGGATAATAGGGACCATATGTCAATATAGTCATTATTCCAGATTTTGTCTCTTGTCTCCTGATCTATGTGCGCCCCTAGGGGGCTAATACCGCAGAAGAACGCGTCCTTGTGAAGGCTCGCTAGCTGCGTTGTAGCTTTATCTTCTGGTGTAGCGCTAGAGCGCGTCAGCTGATGAATTAATGCATTAATGGTTGACGCTAGCTCGTTCCCCACTGCGTTATGCCCGATATTATGTACGGTGTCGTGTGCATTGGCCTCGGAGAACTCACCGCTGTGTGATGCAGGAAGAGCGACTCCATGTGATGGAGGGACCCCGGCTCCCACTCGATTGACGGACGGAGGAGCGACTCCATGTGATGGAGGGACCCCGGCTCCCGCTGGGATGATGGCTAGAGGAGCGACTCCAGGTGATGGAGGGACTCCGGCTACCGCTGGGATGATGGCTGGGGGAGCGACTCCGGGTGCTGGAGGGACTCCGGCTCCCGCTGGGATGATGGCTGGAGGAGCGACTCCGGGTGCTGGAGGGACTCCTGCTTGGATGATGGTCTGATTAATTTCGCCGGGCGCCCTGGGAGATGACCGGTCTCCCTGGCTGACAGCCATGGATGCGGCTCGTGACCGCTGGCGTCGGTCGAGAGGCCGGGCTAGTCTGTTGGGACTCTCGGATTTGTCGGACCATTGTGAAGATGATGATGGGGTACGCCATCTGGAGGACCGCGATCTGTGGCGGCTCCTATGGGAGCTGCGTCTCCGGTGGTAATGTCGGGATCGCCTTTTAGAGGGATGTGGGGAATGGCGTCGGGACTCGTCGGAGGAGGTTGGGGAGGACCTGCCGCGCCTATGCCTACGCCTGCTGTGGCTATGGGTGCGCTGGGGGGCGACCGAGGGGACATTATAACTTGTGCTAATTGTTTCGCAGGGCGGGTTATGTGCAGTAACCAAGTGGTTTTCGCTGGTTAATATTGGGGTGTGCACTGAATGTGGTGAGTTAGTGGGGATTACGTGGTTAGTGGTGTGCTGAGCATTGCTGGGGGGCAGGAGTGGGAGTATAGGGGGCATTGTATGTCTGGTGAGGGCTGTGTGAGGGGGGGGGCTGTTAGTGGGGATGTGGTGTGTGTGTCAGTGGTGATTGGTGCACTGTCACTGTGTGTAACGTTATAGCCCTGCTGCAGGGAGCGCTGATCGGTCAGGAGAGACCGAGCAGAGGAACCTGCAGCTGTGGACATTACACTGGTGATCTCCGCCTCCTGTGTAAGCATCACGCTGGAGCCTGCTGGAGGGGCGGAGCCTGTAGGAGGGGAGGTGCTCGCCTGCTGGCATTGCAACAGGGGAGTGGGCGGTGCCCGGGAATGACGCTGCATGGTG
>NC_134360.1:119506340-119508840 GCF_048569485.1 Anomaloglossus baeobatrachus | reverse complement strand
CCATTGGTCTGTGGGTGATAAGCGCTTGATATCAGATGCCGCACCTGCATTTTCTTACAGAGAGCCTCCATTAGACGAGACATGAACTGAGTCCCCTGGTCGGTAAGCATCTCCCTGGGAAATCCTACTCGGGAGAATATGGTCAAGAGGGCATCTGCCACCTTATCGGCCCTAACTGAGGACAGAGCCACTGCCTCCGGATACCGGGTAGCATAGTCTACCACAGTAAGGACGAACCGTTTTCCAGAGCTGCTGGGGACGGCCAGAGGCCCGACAATGTCCACAGCGACCCTCTGGAAAGGCTCCTCTATCACCGGCAAAGAGATCAGGGGAGCTTTGGGAGCAGGCCCTGACCTTCCCACTCTTTGACATGTGATACAGGAGCGGCAGTAGTTGGCAACATCTGTCCCCATTTTGGGCCAATAGAAGTGGTGAGACAGCCGGGCCTTGGTTTTGCTAACCCCCAAGTGTCCGGCGAGTGGGATCTCATGGGCAATCCGCAGCAACTCACTCCTAAAGCGGTGAGGCACCACCAGCTGTTTTTCCTTCAGCCACTCTTGTTGGGGGTTACAGGGAATTGTCTCCCGGTACAACTTTCCCTGGTCCCAGAATACCCTCTCCTTATCGGTCTCGGAGGAGGGCTTCTCTGCGAGGTCCCTTAACGTCTCTAGACTGGCATCAGTTCGTAGAGCCACCTGAAACTCTTGGCTAGAGGCAGCCAAAAGTGACGTTAAGGTTCCAACCTCACCGGGACCCTCTGGGACCTGCTCTGGGTCCATCACCAGTTCCGTTATCCCTCTGGGTGAAGAGGTGTCAGAAGGCAGGGTTTCATTTGCGTTCTGGGCACTCTGACTGCGGGTGACAGCACCGATGAAGGCTGTCTCCCCGGGGAATAACCACTCTTCCCCATCAGCCTGACAGGTACTACTGGCTGTGTCACTGTCCGCTGTGACACTGCTCAGCTGCATTTGGCCACTGTCCTCGTGGTTCTCATGTCTGCCTCCATCTCTGTCAGCACAGACACTTGCTACCTTGGGGTTGTCCTCAGCCACGTCACCCTGCCGCGTGGCATGGCTGAGTTCCCCTGTACAAACCTCCACTTTATTACCATGCACAACATTTGTAATCACGTTCTGGATATCCGCATTCGGGTCGCATGACTTATCAACAACATTTGCATCACATGATTTAACAACATTTGCATCACATGACTGATCAACAACATTTGTATCACATGACTGATCAACAACATTTGTATCACCTGACTTTTTGGATTCGGGAGGATCATCAGGGAGAAATTGTGCGACTAATCGCCCCAGATCAGTCCCCAATAAAACATTGGTTGGTAGATGTTCATCCACCCCCACTTCCCTCCACCCTCTCCCAGCACCCCAGTCGAGGGGAATCAGGGCCATTGGGAAGGAGTGGTGGACACCCCCCGCCAAGGCGACAGTCAGGAGTTTTCCCGGGATAAAGTTTTCAGGGGGTACCAGTTCAGGGCGGACCAGTGTTCTGTCGGCCCCAGTGTCCTTGAGCCCCACAGTGGGGGTTCCGCCTACGGTGACGGGGTGTAGGTTTTCGCAGGCCCTACCACCCGCCTTCCTTGCCAAAAGGACAGTTCCAGTGGGCCCTTGGGCCTTGGATGTGGGGTTCCTCTTCTGCCTCTCTGGGCAACCAGAGCTGAGGTGTCCAGGCAGGTTGCAGGAAAAACACCTGCGAGTGTCAGAGGTGGGCCGGGCACTGGTGGATGAAACAGGACCTACGGGAGGTCGGCTGGTAGGGGCAGGGGTGGTTGTAGTTGTCATCTTACCCCCTTTCCAGCTAGTGGTGGACGGCTTCCGCACCTCCGATGCACGGTTGGCCACATAGGCGTCGGCAATCTGGGCTGCTTTTGAGGCCTCCTTGGGCTCTCGGTCCATAACAAACTGTCGAACCTCCACAGGACAGACATGTAGGAGTTGGTCCTTCACCATGAGGTCCTTTAACTCCTCAAAGGTTGTAACGGACAGTCCTTGGATCCACTGGTCAAAGGTGCGCTGGAGCCCACCCTCCAAATCGCTGTAGCTGTCATGAGGTCCGAGCTGGAGGGTCCGGAATTTTTTTCGGTACACCTCCGGAGTCAGCTGATACTTCCGTACTAGGGCCTGCTTTATGGCCCCATAGTCTCCACTCTGCTCTTGAGGGAGACTGGCAAACGCGTCCAGGGCCTTGCCTCGCAGCCCTGGGGTTAAGTATTGTGCCCATTGTGTTGAGGGCAACTGGTACTGCAAGCAAGTCTTTTCAAATCCCCTCAGAAAGGTGTCCAAATCCCCGTCCTTTTCCATCACAAGAAAGTGCTCCGGTCGGGGCTTAAAGCTGCTGGCATTATTGGACTCACCGTTTAGTGAGGAAGATGTCTGCTGCCGGGCTTTGAGGATATTCAATTCATGGTCTCTCTGGGCTTGGCGCTCTCGCTCGGCTCTCTCAGCCTCTCGCTCGGCCTGAGCCTGGCGCTCGGCTC
>NC_134360.1:119498840-119501340 GCF_048569485.1 Anomaloglossus baeobatrachus | reverse complement strand
AAGATATTAGCGTCATATTTAATATCTCGATTTTACAGTTACATTGATACCAAACACAACGCCTCTAGCACAATTTTACTGGCCAATACTAATTTGTCGTGATTCCGTCGATCTCCTCGTCAGGTGAGACGGTGCGCTGGGTTCCGCACGACGCAGGGATTCTGGCAATGTGTTTTTCATCTTTCTAGCATTAAAGTCGCACTTCAAAACCTGCTTTGGGAGTTTTCCCGCCAATATTACAAAGAATTGTCTTTCTCTGCAGCTTTTGGCTTTGGTTCTACCATCACCCAAAGTCATAAATACCTTAAGCTTCCAGGCCAATCAGATAATCGCCATGACGATCTGTGGCTGGTGAAGAAGAGGGGGATGAAGTCCCTTCAACAGCTCTACATGACACCTCCCCCTTTTTGAGGTAGCATGGGAGATTGATTTGCCAATCGTCTCCTAAGCCTACCTCGCTGGCATCCCCCTGCCGGGACAGCCCATCAGCGTTGCCATGCTCAACACCCTTCCTGTGTTGAATGGTAAAGTCATACTGCTGTAGTGCCAAGCTCCACCGCAGTAGCTTACCATTGTCGCCGGCCACCCGATGTAGCCAGCTGAGAGGGTTGTGGTCTGTCACTATGGTGAAGTTGCGTCCATATAGGTAGGGCTGCAGTTTCCGCAGGGCCCACACTATAGAGAGGCACTCCTTCTCCACAGTGGCGTAGGCCACTTCCCGGGATAAGAGCTTGCGGCTGAGAAACATCACCGGATGCTCTTCTCCCTTCCCATTTACCTGGCTGAGTACTGCACCAAGGCCAAACGCACTGGCATCTGTCTGAACTATGAACCGTCGGGTGAAGTCCGGAGCTTGTAGGATTGGGGAACTGGCGAGGGCAGCTTTTAGTGCCCTGAAGGACCGTTCACAGTCATCTGTCCAGGTGACTACTTGCGGTAGCTTCTTTTTGGTGAGGTCCGTCAACGGCTTAGCAAGAGCACTATAGTTAGGAACGAACTTCCTATAGTACCCTGCCGTACCCAAGAAGGACATCACCTGCTTCTTTGACTTGGGGGTAGGCCAGGAGGTGATGGCATCAACCTTCCCTGGCTCTGGTTTCAGGGTCCCGCCACCCACTCTGTGTCCAAGGTACTGTACCTCAGTCATGCCGATCTGACACTTCCCTGGCTTTATAGTCAGACCAGCGCTTTGGATCCGCCTGAGCACCTGTTCCAGGTGCCCCAGGTGTTCCTCCCAAGTGGGACTAAAGATGGCAATGTCATCCAGGTAAGCTACTGCAAACCCTCCTAGTCCCTCGAGCAGCTGGTCGACCAATCGCTGGAAAGTGGCAGGAGCATTTCTCATGCCAAAGGGCATGACAAGGGATTCATACAGCCCGAATGGGGTGATGAAGGCGGACCTTTCCTGTGCTTCCTTGGACATAGGAATCTGCCAGTACCCTCGACTCAGGTCCATGATGGTCAGGTACTGGGCCCCGGCTAAGCAATCCAGTAACTCGTCGATGCGTGGCATTGGGTACGCATCGGGTGCTGTGATTGCATTTAGCCTCCTGTAGTCCACACAAAACCGGGTTGTCCGGTCCTTTTTGGGAACCAAGACTACAGGCGAGGCCCATGCACTTTTGGACCTCTGGATCACTCCCAGGACTAGCATTTCATCGATCTCCCTTTTTATGTCCTTTTGTACCTCTAGGGAGACACGGTATGGGGGTTGACGAACTGGGGAATGACTCCCTGTGTCCACCTGGTGGGTGGCTAGGGATGTCTTCCCTGGGACATTCGTGAAGGTCATCAGGTAGGGCCGGAATACCTCCCGCAGCTGGGACTTTTGGTCCAAGGATAGCTGTGGGTTGAATGCCGCCTCCTCGATAGACCCTCCATCCCGGGCTGAGGCGAGCAAGTCCACCAAGACTTCACTTTCGCCTTCCTCGGGAAGACTACACACAGGAAGAGCAAAGGCTTCCCTGTCATGATGAGCTTTCATCATGTTGACATGGAAGACCTTTTGCCTCTTCCTGGCATGGTCGATGGTGACCACATAGTTTACGTCATTGAGGCGCTGATGCACCAGGTATGGACCCTCCCAGGCCGCCTGAAGCTTGTTCTGGGTCATTGGGACCAGGACCCACACCTTCTGACCCACTTCATACACCCGCTCTCGAGCGTGTTGGTCGTACCATCGCTTCTGGCTGGCCTGGGCTTGCGCCATATTCTCATGCACCATCTGCGTCATTGACTGCATCTTGTCACGGAGCCGAATGACATACTCCACAACGGACACTTCTGGGGAATTCAGTTCCTCTTCCCAGGATTCCCTTACCAGACCAAGAGGCCCCCGGACTCGTCTGCCATACAGGAGCTCGAAGGGGGAAAACCCCGTTGAGGCCTGTGGTACCTCTCTGTAGGCAAACAGCAGGTGTGAGAGATACCGCTCCCAGTCGCGTCCATGTGACTCAACCAGCATCTTAAGCATCTGCTTAAGTGTACCATTAAATCGCTC
>NC_134360.1:119479835-119482335 GCF_048569485.1 Anomaloglossus baeobatrachus | reverse complement strand
CCATATTCTCATGCACCATCTGCGTCATTGACTGCATTTTGTCACGGAGCCGAA
The DNA here is from genome assembly GCF_048569485.1 of Anomaloglossus baeobatrachus. Lineage (NCBI taxonomy): Eukaryota > Metazoa > Chordata > Amphibia > Anura > Aromobatidae > Anomaloglossus > Anomaloglossus baeobatrachus. The sequence goes on along the minus strand of NC_134360.1, from coordinate 119,482,281 downwards.
TGACATACTCCACAACGGACACTTCTGGGGAATTCAGTTCCTCTTCCCAGGATTCCCTTACCAGACCAAGAGGCCCCGGACTCGTCTGCCATACAGGAGCTCGAAGGGGGAAAACCCCGTTGAGGCCTGTGGTACCTCTCTGTAGGCAAACAGCAGGTGTGAGAGATACCGCTCCCAGTCGCGTCCATGTGACTCAACCAGCATCTTAAGCATCTGCTTAAGTGTACCATTAAATCGCTCACACAAACCATTGGTCTGTGGGTGATAAGCGCTTGATATCAGATGCCGCACCTGCATTTTCTTACAGAGAGCCTCCATTAGACGAGACATGAACTGAGTCCCCTGGTCGGTAAGCATCTCCCTGGGAAATCCTACTCGGGAGAATATGGTCAAGAGGGCATCTGCCACCTTATCGGCTCTAACTGAGGACAGAGCCACTGCCTCCGGATACCGGGTAGCATAGTCTACCACAGTAAGGACAAACCGTTTTCCAGAGCTGCTGGGGACGGCCAGAGGCCCGACAATGTCCACAGCGACCCTCTGGAAAGGCTCCTCTATCACCGGCAAAGAGATCAGGGGAGCTTTGGGAGCAGGCCCTGACTTTCCCACTCTTTGGCATGTGATACAGGAGCGGCAGTAGTTGGCAACATCTGTCCCCATTTTGGGCCAATAGAAGTGGTGAGACAGCCGGGCCTTGGTTTTGCTAACCCCCAAGTGTCCGGCGAGTGGGATCTCATGGGCAATCCGCAGCAACTCACTCCTAAAGCGGTGAGGCACCACCAGCTGTTTTTCCTTCAGCCACTCTTGTTGGGGGTTACAGGGAATTGTCTCCCGGTACAACTTTCCCTGGTCCCAGAATACCCTCTCCTTATCGGTCTCGGAGGAGGGCTTCTCTGCGAGGTCCCTTAACGTCTCTAGACTGGCATCAGTTCGTAGAGCCACCTGAAACTCTTGGCTAGAGGCAGCCAAAAGTGACGTTAAGGTTCCAACCTCACCGGGACCCTCTGGGACCTGCTCTGGGTCCATCACCAGTTCCGTTATCCCTCTGGGTGAAGAGGTGTCAGAAGGCAGGGTTTCATTTGCGTTCTGGGCACTCTGACTGCGGGTGACAGCACCGATGAAGGCTGTCTCCCCGGGGAATAACCACTCTTCCCCATCAGCCTGACAGGTACTACTGGCTGTGTCACTGTCCGCTGTGACACTGCTCAGCTGCATTTGACCACTGTCCTCGTGGTTCTCATGTCTGCCTCCATCTCTGTCAGCACAGACACTTGCTACCTTGGGGTCGTCCTCAGCCACGTCACCCTGCCGCGTGGCATGGCTGAGTTCCCCTGTACAAATCTCCACATTATTACCATGCACAACATTTGTAATTACGTTCTGGGTATCCGCATTCGGGTCGCATGACTTATCAACAACATTTGCATCACATGATTTAACAACATTTGCATCACATGACTGATCAACAACATTTGTATCACCTGACTTTTTGGATTCGGGAGGATCATCAGGGAGAAATTGTGCAACTAATCGCCCCAGATCAGTCCCCAATAAAACATTGGTTGGTAGATGTTCATCCACCCCCACTTCCCGCCACCCTCTCCCAGCACCCCAGTCGAGGGGAATCAGGGCCATTGGGAAGGAGTGGTGGACACCCCCGCCAAGGCGACAGTCAGGAGTTTTCCCGGGATAAAGTTTTCAGGGGGTACCAGTTCAGGGCGGACCAGTGTTCTGTCGGCCCCAGTGTCCTTGAGCCCCACAGTGGGGGTTCCGCCTACGGTGACGGGGTGTAGGTTTTCGCAGGCCCTACCACCCGCCTTCCTTGCCAAAAGGACAGTTCCAGTGGGCCCTTGGGCCTTGGATGTGGGGTTCCTCTTCTGCCTCTCTGGGCAACCAGAGCTGAGGTGTCCAGGCAGGTTGCAGGAAAAACACCTGCGAGTGTCAGAGGTGGGCCGGGCACTGGTGGATGAAACAGGACCTACGGGAGGTCGGCTGGTAGGGGCAGGGGTGGTTGTAGTTGTCATCTTACCCCCTTTCCAGCTAGTGGTGGACGGCTTCCGCACCTCCGATGCACGGTTGGCCACATAGGCGTCGGCAATCTGGGCTGCTTTTGAGGCCTCCTTGGGCTCTCGGTCCATAACAAACTGTCGAACCTCCACAGGACAGACATGTAGGAGTTGGTCCTTCACCATGAGGTCCTTTAACTCCTCAAAGGTTGTAACGGACAGTCCTTGGATCCACTGGTCAAAGGTGCGCTGGAGCCCACCCTCCAAATCGCTGTAGCTGTCATGAGGTCCGAGCTGGAGAGTCCGGAATTTTTTTCGGTACACCTCCGGAGTCAGCTGATACTTCCGTACTAGGGCCTGCTTTATGGCCCCATAGTCTCCACTCTGCTCTTGAGGGAGACTGGCAAACGCGTCCAGGGCCTTGCCTCGCAGCCCTGGGG
>NC_134360.1:119424835-119472335 GCF_048569485.1 Anomaloglossus baeobatrachus | reverse complement strand
TAGTGCTTCGAAAAGGTATGCAGGCTAGTCCAAGTGGCAGCCTGGCAGACTTGTTGAGCCGTAGCCTGGTGCCTAAAAGCCCAAGAGGCACCGACAGCTCTGGTCGAGTGTGCCTTGATCCCCGGCGGGGGAGGCACCTGAGTACTCTGGTAGGCGTCCGAAATGGTCGATCTAATCCAACGGACCAAGGTCGGCTTAGAAGCAGAGAGACCCTTGCGCCGCCCTGTGGTTAGCACAAAAAGAGAGGTGCACCGCCTAAGCGCAGCGGTGCGAGACACATAGATCCGGAGAGCACGCACCAGATCTAGAGTATGCAGCGCTTTCTCAAAGCGATGAACAGGGGCCGGACAGAAGGAAGGCAAGGAAATATCCTGGTTAAGGTGGAAGGGAGAGACCACCTTAGGAAGAAAGTCCGGGGTCGGATGGAGAACTACCTTGTCTTGGTGAAAAACCAAAAAAAGGTGACTCCGAGGAGAGCGCAGCCAAATCAGAGACTCTCCTGAGAGAAGTTATGGCAACTAGAAAGGCCACCTTTTGAGAAAGACGATACAAAGAAACCTCCCTAAGGGGCTCGAAAGGGGGTTTCTGCAATACCGTGACGACCAAGTTAAGGTCCCAGGGATCCAAGGGCCGCTGATAAGGCAGAATGATGTGAGACGCACCTTGCATGAAGGTGCGGACCTGAGTCAGCCGGGCGAGATGCCGCTGGAACAGCACTGATAGAGCCGAGACTTGTCCCTTGAGAGAGTTGAGGGACAGTCCTAGCTGCAGACCGGACTGTAAAAAAGACAGAAGGGTCGGCAACGAGAATGGCCAAGGAGAATGGCCGGAAGAGCGACACCAGGACAGGAAAATTTTCCAAGTCCTGTGATAGATCTTGACGGAGGAAGACTTACGGGCCAGAGTCATAGTGGAGATGACTTCAGGAGGAATACCAGAAGCCGTCAAAATCCAGGACTCAAGAGCCACGCCGTCAATTTGAGTGACGCAGAATTCGGGCGGAAAAACGGACCTTGCGAGAGCAGGTCTGGACGGTCCGGAAGATGCCACGGCATCTCCACGGACAGTTGGAGCAGGTCCGGATACCAAGCTCGCCTGGGCCAGTCCGGTGCAATGAGGATGACTCGACGACCCTCCATTCTGATCTTGCGCAGGACTCTGGGCAAGAGAGCTAGAGGGGGAAACACGTAGGACAGACGAAACTGGGACCAGTCTTGAACCAGAGTGTCCGCGGCGAAGGCCTGAGGATCGTGGGAGCGAGCCACGTAAACCGGAACCTTGTTGTTGTGACGGGATGCCATTAGGTCCACGTCCGGAGTGCCCCACTTTCAGTCAATCTGCCGCAACACTGCCGGGTGCAGGGACCACTCGCCACCGTCCACGGATTGACGGCTGAGATAATCTGCCTCCCAGTTTTCTACGCCAGGGATGTGGACTGCGGATATGGTGGACTTGGAGTCCTCCACCCATTGAAGAATGCGTTGGACCTCCAACATTGCCAGGCGGCTGCGTGTCCCGCCTTGGTGATTGATGTAGGCAACCGCTGTCGCGTTGTCTGACTGGACTCGAATGTGCCTGCCCGCCAACAGGTGGTGAAAGGCTAGGAGAGCTAGAAGCACAGCTCTGGTTTCCAGCACATTGATTGAAAGGGCTGACTCGGACGGAGTCCAAGTGCCCTGTGCTCTGTGGGGGAGATGTACCGCTCCCCAGCCGGATAGGCTGGCATCCGTGGTGAGAATCACCCAGGATGGAGTCCGCTTGTCCCAACAGCGGAGAATGTCCAGCTGCAGAGGACGCAGATGGAACTGGGCAAAGGGAACCGCCTCCATGGAGGCCACCCTTTGACCCAGCACCTGCATCAGGCGCCTGAGGGAACAACGGCGGGGCCTCAGGAGAGAGCGCACCGCTAGCCGGAGAGACTGCTGTTTGATTAAGGGCAACTTCACAAGTGCCGGCAAAGTCTCGAACTGCATCCCTAGGTACGTGAGGCTCTGGGTCGGAGTCATAGTGGATTTGGGAAGATTGACAATCCACCCGAATTTGGCTAGGGTGGCGAGAGTGAGCGAAACACTCCGCTGACAGTCTGCGCTGGATGGACCCTTGACCAGAAGGTTGTCCAGATAAGGAAGCACTGCTAACCCCTGGAGGTGCAGGACCACAATCACTGCCATGACCTTGGTGAATACCCGAGGGGCCGTGGCTAACCCGAAGGGGAGAGCCACGAATTGGAAATGATCCTCTATCGCAAAACGTAACCAACGCTGATGTGACACTGCGATTGGCACATGTAGATAGGCATCTCTGATGTCGATGGACGCCAGGAACTCCCCTTGGGTCATAGAGGCAATGACTGATCGCAGAGACTCCATGCGAAAATGCCGCACCCGGACATGCTTGTTGAGAAGCTTGAGATCCAGGATGGGCCAGAAGGTACCGTCCTTTTTTGGAACTAGGAAGAGATTTGAGTAAAAACCTCTGAACCGTTCCTGAGCGGGAACTGGGACAATCACTCCGTTTGCCTGCAAGGACGCCACGGCCTGCGAGAAGGCGGCGGCCTTGGAGCAGGGGCGAGTTGAGAGAAAAAAAATCTGTTTGGAGGGCTGGAAGAGAATTCTATCCTGTAGCCGTGAGATATGAGGTCTCTCACCCACTGATCGGAGACTTGCTTTAACCAAGCGTCGCCAAAGTGGGAGAGCCTGCCACCGACTAAGGATGTGGCTGGAGCGGGCCGAGAGTCATGAGGAAGCTGCCTTAGTGGCAGAACCTCCTGCGGTCTTCTGCGGACGCGCTTTTGGGCGCCAGTTGGATTTCTGATCCTTGGCTGAGTTAGCGGACGAGGCGGAAGGCTTAGAGGATGACCAGTTGGAGGAACGAAAGGAACAAAACCTCGATTGATTCCTACCCTGGGTGGGTTTCCTGGTCTTGGTTTGTGGCATGGAAGTACTCTTCCCGCCAGTAGCTTCTTTAATGATTTCATCCAGCTGTTCACCAAACAGCCGTGAACCAGCAAAAGGGAGCCCAGCAAGAAACTTCTTGGAAGAAGCATCTGCCTTCCACTCTCGAAGCCACAAAATCCTGCAGATGACAAGAGAATTAGCTGAAGCCACCGCAGTGCGGTGAGCAGCCTCTAGCATGGCAGACATGGCATAAGATGAAAAAGCTGAAGCCTGAGAAGTTAAGGTAACCATCTCAGGCATAGATTCCTTGGTGAGGGAATGCATCTCCTCTAGAGAAGCAGAGATGGCTTTGAGAGCCCACATTGCTGCAAAAGTCGGGGAAAACGCGGCCCCTGCAGCTTCATACACAGATTTGGCCAGAAGGTCAATCTGACGGTCAGTGGAATCCTTAAGTGAGGTGCCGTCAGCCACAGACACAACGGTCCGGGCTGAGAGCCTAGACACCGGAGGGTCTACCTTTGGGGAGTGAGACCACTCCTTGACCACCTCAGGTGGAAATGGAAACCGGTCATCAGAACCACGCTTTGGAAAGCGTTTGTCAGGGCAGGCCCTGGGTTTGGTCAAAGCGGTCTGAAAACTGGAGTGGTTAAAGAACACACTCTTTACTCTCTTAGGCGAGGTAAACTGATGTTTTTCTGCCAGAGAGGGTTGCTCCTCTGACACTGGCGGATTGAGATCCAGCACAGAATTAATAGAAGCAATCAAATCACTAAGATCTGAGTCACCCTCAGAGAAATCGAAGGGATACATAGCCTCCAAGCCCCCAGTGAGGGCATCCTCCTCATCTTGAGAGTCAGCTCTTGAGACAGAGCCGTGGGATGTGGAGGGGGAGGAAACCCTGCGCCTTCTCTTAGAAGGACGGGGTCTGGGATCAGATGATGAATCCTCCGTGAGCTCCGATGGACGGAGGTCAGAGGATAGGAATCCTCTGTCAAGAGTATTAGAGGCACCCTGTGAGGGGGGCTGATGCATATTCATCAAAGTCCTGGACAAAAGTCCCATGGACTCAGCAAATGACTGGGATATGGACCTAGAAAAGGACTCTACCCAGGCCGGGGGTTCAGTCACAGGTGCAGCAGCAGCCTGAGAGACCACTGGGGGTGAAACTCTAGGCTGTGGCACCGCCAAGTTAGAGCAACCATCACAGTGTGGATAAATGCTCGGCTCAGGCAGCAGGAGCTTACATGCAGAATAAAGCTTTGGAGCCTTGCTCCTTGTGTGAGACATGCTGCTGGAGTGGGGGCTTTGCAGAGAATGAACCCCAGGGAGAATGTACAGAGGTCCACAACCGGAGACCGGCTGTGGCTTACCAGACCGCTGAGCGCGGTTTGTGTGCCCTCCAGATCCCGAAGCCCGGTCCCCCAGTCGCAGCACCTCAGCAGAGATGCAGAATGCAGGATGTCCCAGAGCAGAGATAACTCTGCCTGAGAAACTAGGGGGCGTTCCTATAAAATAGCAGGAACTGGAGGGCTATAGAGACCTGCAGGGAAGGAGGGACGCCCCAGCAGTGGGGAGTGTCCCTCTTCAGTGTAGAACGGCCGCCGGGAGGAGCCGAACCTGTCCCTCTGCATGAGTGACATGCGAGGGCAGGAAAATGAAACTAGGCCTCCGGCGAAGCCGGGGCCTAAATTTAAGCAGGCACCGTCGGCGCGGTTCTCAGGCAAAAGCTAGAGAACCCGCCGGAAAAGTTAAAACAATCACATACAGCATACTCTCCCCTTACAATAAAGAACCGGGACCCCCAACATAAACGTCTCAGGTACTTAGCTGCTGAGACGCAGGGCCATGTCCCTGGGGATGAGTGCTCCGGTCCAACAGAATCCTCAAGGGGCTGTGGATGGAGACCGGACTCCTGCCAAGCATGGAGACCGTGCTGGCTCCCACTTCAAGCCAGAGCCCAGAAGGGATGGTGAAGGAGCGCGGCATGTAAGGCTGCAGCCTTGTAAATCAACCTTAACAACACCGCCGACACAGTGGGGTGAGAAGGGACATGCCGGGAGTCCAGACATGGACCCGCTTTTCTTCAAACTCTTGCCAAAAGTCAAACAAATCAGATGAGAATGCATGTGTGGATGTATGACCTCCTGAACACAAAGCAATAAACTGGCTAGGACTGGCTACCAGGGGGTGTATAAGCTCAGAGGGAGGAGCTACACTTTTAAATGTAGTACTTTGTGTGTCCTCCGGAGGCAGAAGCTAAACACCCATGGTCTGGGTCTCCCAAAGGAACGATAAAGAAAAATTAATTTTGTATACTCCCATCTCTAGCCCTGCTGGTACTTGCTTCCGACCCCTGCTCATTGCATATTAACTGCATCAAAGACCTGGAAGCAGCAGCATCGCAGGAGACCTCAGCATCGGGGACAGCATCACCGGGGACAGGCAAGTATCGAGCAGTGTGCGCGCAGTGACACTAAGAGGTCATCGGAGTATCCAATGATTTACCTCCTGATGACACCCCACGGTTACCGCAGGTGTCGCGACATGGGTTCATCAGCGTTCACTGGATAATCTGAACCCGTGACGTCACTGCCGCGGCCTCCAACACACTGCTGAGGGCGCCCCTGCGGTGACCAGGGCTGACCTAATGAGGTCCAGGTCACTGCAAGGAAGCACACACAGCAGGGTGTGTGTGCCTGCAGGGGCTGCTCTCACAATTAAAGGGAAGGTATCGTCAAAAAAAAAAAATTCCAATAACTGAAAAAATGTAAAGTAATAATGTTTTAATGTTTTGTTTAAATATTATTATTTGTTTTTAATTGAGCAAAATCTAAAAAAAAAATTAGAAAGTTTGATATTTTCCACTGTTAAACACTAGGGGGAGCAGCTGCTGAAATCCTACAGAAATCAGACTGTATAAAAAGCTCAGATTACAGCCTGCCGTAAAGTGGGCGGAGTCTGCTCTCCTGTGCGTGATGGCACGCCTCCCTCTCCTAATCTTGAGTGTTTACAACAGATAACAGAGAATGACATGTAAGGACACAGTGCACAGCCATTTTCCTGGTGACCAGAAATGTCTAAAGTGTCACCAAGGACAGCAGGAGTATCCCACAGGATAGGATTAGATACACAGCTCAGCAGACAGTATCACACAGGATAGGATTAGATACACGGCTCAGCAGACAGTATCCCACAGGATAGGATTAGATACACAGCTCAGCAGACAGTATCACACAGGATAGGATTAGATACACAGCTCAGCAGACAGTATCACACAGGAGAGGATTAGATACACAGCTCAGCAGACAGTATCCCACAGGAGAAGATTAGATACACAGCTCAGCAGACGGTATCACACAGGAGAGGATTAGATACACGGCTCTGCAGACAGTATCACACAGGAGAGGATTAGATACACGGCTCTGCAGACAGTATCACACAGGAGAGGATTAGATACACGGCTCAGCAGACAGTATCACACAGGAGAGGATTAGATACACAGCTCAGAAGACAGTATCACACAGGATAGGATTAGATACACAGCTCAGCAGACAGTATCACACAGGAGAGGATTAGATACACAGCTCAGCAGACAGTATCACACAGGAGAGGATTAGATACACAGCGCTGCAGACAGTATCACACACGAGAGGATTAGATACACAGCTCAGCACACAGTATCACACAGGAGAGGATTAGATACACAGCTCAGCAGACAGTATCACACAGCAAAGGATTAGATACACAGCTCAGCAGACAGTATCACACAGGAGAGGATTAGATACACAGCTCAGCAGACAGTATCACACAGGAGAGGATTAGATACACAGCTCAGCAGACAGTATCACACAGGAGAGGATTAGATACACAGCTCAGCAGACAGTATCACACAGGAGAGGATTAGATACACAGCTCAGAAGACAGTATCACACAGGATAGGATTAGATACACAGCTCAGCAGACAGTATCACAGGAGAGGATTAGATACACAGCTCAGCAGACAGTATCACACAGGAGAGGATTAGATACACAGCGCTGCAGACAGTATCACACACGAGAGGATTAGATACATAGCTCAGCACACAGTATGACACAGGAGAGGATTAGATACACAGCTCAGCAGACAGTATCACACAGCAAAGGATTAGATACACAGCTCAGCAGACAGTATCACACAGGAGAGGATTAGATACACAGCTCAGCAGACAGTATCACACAGGAGAGGATTAGATACACAGCTCAGCAGACAGTATCACACAGGAGAGGATTAGATACACAGCTCAGCAGACAGTATCACAAAGGAGAGGATTAGATACACAGCTCAGCAGACAGTATCACACAGGAGAGGATTAGATACACAGCTCAGCAGACAGTATCACACAGGAGAGGATTAGATACACAGCTCAGCAGACAGTATCACACAGGAGAGGATTAGATACACAGCTCAGCAGACAGTATCACACAGGAGAGGATTAGATACACAGCTCAGCAGACAGTATCACACAGGAGAGGATTAGATACACAGCTCAGAAGACAGTATCACACAGGAGATGATTAGATACACAGCTCAGCAGAAAGTATCACACAGGATAGGATTAGATACACAGCTCAGCAGACAGTATCACACAGGAGAGGATTAGATACACAGATCAGCAGACTGTATCACACAGGATAGGATTAGATACACAGCGCTGCAGACAGTATCACACACGAGAGGATTAGATACTCAGCTCAGCAGGCAGTATCACACAGGAGAGGATTAGATACACAGCTCAGCAGACAGTATCACACAGGAGAGGATTAGATACACAGCTCAGCAGACAGTATCACACACAGGAGAGGATTAGATACACAGCTCAGCAGACAGTATCACACAGGAGAGGATTAGATACACAGCTCAGCAGACAGTATCACACGATAGGATTAGATACACAGCTCAGCAGACAGTATCACACAGTAGAGGATTAGATACACAGCTCAGCAGACAGTATCACACAGGATAGGATTAGATACACAGCTCAGCAGACAGTATCCCACAGGATAGGATTAGATACACAGCTCAGCAGACAGTATCACACAGGAGAGGATTAGATACACAGCTCAGCAGACAGTATCCCACAGGATAGGATTAGATACACAGCTCAGCAGACAGTATCCCACAGGAGAGGATTAGATACACGGCTCTGCAGGCAGTATCACACAGGAGAGGATTAGATACAGGGCTCTGCAGACAGTATCACACAGGAGAGGATTAGATACACGGCTCAGCAGACAGTATCACACAGGAGAGGATTAGATACACAGCTCAGCAGACAGTATCCCACAGGATAGGATTAGATACACAGCTCAGCAGACAGTATCCCACAGGAGAGGATTAGATACACGGCTCTGCAGGCAGTATCACACAGGAGAGGATTAGATACAGGGCTCTGCAGACAGTATCACACAGGAGAGGATTAGATACACGGCTCAGAAGACAGTATCACACAGGAGAGGATTAGATACACAGCTCAGCAGACAGTATCAGAAAGGAAAGGATTAGATACACAGCTCAGCAGACAGTATCACACAGGAGAGGATTAGATACACAGCTCAGCAGACAGTATCACACAGGAGAGGATTAGATACACAGCTCAGCAGACAGTATCACACAGGAGAGGATTAGATACACAGCTCAGAAGACAGTATCACACAGGAGAGGATTAGATACACGGCTCAGCAGACAGTATCACACAGGATAGGATTAGATACACGGCTCAGCAGACTGTATCCCACAGGATAGGATTAGATACACGGCTCTGCAGACAGTATCACACAGGAGAGGATTAGATACACAGCTCAGAAGACAGTATCACACAGGAGAGGATTAAATACACAGCTCAGCAGACAGTATCACACAGGAGAGGATTAGATACACAGCTCAGCAGACAGTATCACAAAGGAGAGGATTAGATACACAGCTCAGCAGACAGTATCACACAGGAAAGGATTAGATACACAGCTCAGCAGACAGTATCACACAGGAGAGGATTAGATACACAGCTCAGCAGACAGTATCCCACGATAGGATTAGATACACAGCTCAGCAGACAGTATCCCACAGGAGAGGATTAGATACACAGCTCAGCAGACAGTATCCCACAGGATAGGATTAGATACACAGCTCAGCAGACAGTATCCCACAGGAGAGGATTAGATACACAGCTCAGCAGACAGTATCCCACAGGAGAGGATTAGATACACGGCTCTGCAGACAGTATCACACAGGAGAGGATTAGATACACAGCTCAGAAGACAGTATCACACAGAAGAGGATTAGATACACAGCTCAGCAGACAGTATCACACAGGATAGGATTAGATACACAGCTCAGCAGACAGTATCACACAGGATAGGATTAGATACACAGCTCAGCAGACAGTATCACACAGGAGAGGATTAGATACACAGCTCAGCAGACAGTATCCCACAGGATAGGATTAGATACACAGCTCTGCAGACAGTATCACACAGGAGAGGATTAGATACACAGCTCAGAAGACAGTATCACACAGAAAAGGATTAGATACACAGCTCAGCAGACAGTATCACACAGGAGAGGATTAGATACACAGCTCAGCAGACAGTATCACCGGTACACACACAGGTACTCACATGCAGTGGCGCGCGCACACACACACACACCCCTGATGGGGACCTTGTGCTACACACACACACACACACATCACCCCTGATGGGGACCTTGTGCAACACACACACACACACACACACACACACACACACACACACACACACACACACACACACACACATCACCCCTGATGGGGACCTTGTGACACACACACACATCACCCCTGATGGGGACCTTGTGCCACCCACACACACACACATCACCCCTGATGGGGACCTTGTGCCACACACACACACATCACCCCTGATGGGGACCTTGTGCCACACACACACACACACACACATCACCCCGAATGGGGACCTTCTGCCACACACCCACACACACACATCACCCCGAATGGGGACCTTGTGCCACACACACACACACACACATCACCCCTGATGGGGACCTTGCGACACACACACACACACACATCACCCCTGATGGGGACCTTGTGCCACCCACACACACACACACATCACCCCTGATGGGGACCTTGTGCCACACACACACACACACACACATCACCCCGAATGGGGACCTTGTGCCACACACACACACACATCACCCCGAATGGGGATCTTGTGCCACACATACACACACACACACACACACACACACACACACACACACACACACAGAGCTGGGGTGAGCTGTGGCGGCGGGCATCGCTGGGTGAGCTGCGGCGGCGGGTATCGCTGGGTGAGCTGTGGCGGCGGGCATCGCTGGCTGAGCTGTGGCGGCGGGCATCGCCTTGTGAGCTGTGGCGGCGGGCATCGCTGGGTGAGCTGCGGCGGCAGGCATCGCTGGGTGAGCTGCGGCGGCGGGTGCTGCCACCCCCTTACTTCCTCTTCTGTTTACCATTTGCATAGCAAATTGCATAACGCTATATTCTGGATGTTTCTTCTGGTTTTGTAATTCACAAGGTGTTTCACCTATTCTTTTGATCCCTGGACATAGTGCTTTCGCTTTTCATCGAGTCAAATACGTATTCAATTGCTTTTTCTCTGCTTTTCACTTGTCCCTACTGACAGTCTTGGAAAAAAGACAGATTCTGTCGAAACGTTGATACCATTATTACTGATGGACATAAAAAGAAAAAATTGTAGCAATAATCAAAAGAATAAAAATTAATACAGAGCAAAAAACATCTGGATTCTACTTTTTCTTGTTGTCCCGTTTTGAGTGCCGGACTTATTTTTCTTGTATATATTAAAATAAATACAGTCGTAGCAAACAAACGTTTTGTTGGTTGAAAAATAAAAAGGCATCAATCCAATTGTAAAACAATTTCTTTTTTATTTACAACTGTTGTACACAGAAAAGAAAACATTTTTATTTTTTGCCAAAACGAGAAATGTGTTCTTGAGCAGGAGTACAGAGAATGTCAGGGGAGGTGAGCGCTGATCTGACAGGAGCTCACAGACAGACACAGAGGAAGGAGCAGGTCCACAGCAGCACAGAGGATGTCAGGGGAGGTGAGCGCTGATCTGACAGGAGCTCACAGACAGACACAGAGGAAGGAGCAGGTCCACAGTAACACAGAGAATGTCAGGGGAGGTGAGCGCTGATCTGACAGGAGCTCACAGACAGACACAGAGGAAGGAGCAGGTCCACAGCAGCACAGAGGATGTCAGAAGAGGAGAGCACAGATTCTGACAGGAGGCTCACAGACAGACACAGAGGAAGGAGCAGGTCCACAGCAGCACACAGGATGTCAGGGGAGGTGAGTGCTGATCTGACAGGAGCTCACGGAGACACAGAGGAAGGAGCAGGTCTACAGCAGCACAGAGGATGTCAGGGGAGGTGAGTGCTGATCTGACAGGAGCTCACAGACAGACACAGAGGAAGGAGCAGGTCCACAGCAGCACAGAGGATGTCAGGGGAGGTGAGCGCTGATCTGACAGGAGCTCACAGAGACACAGAGGAAGGAGCAGGTCCACAGCAGCACAGAGAATGTCAGGGGAGGTGAGCGCTGATCTGACAGGAGCTCACAGACAGACACAGAGGAAGGAGCAGGTTCACAGCAGTACAGAGGATGTCAGGAGAGGAGAGCACAGATTCTGACAGGAGGCTCACAGACAGACACAGAGGATGGAGCAGGTCCACAGCAGCACAGAGGATGTCAGGAGAGATGAGCGCTGATCTGACAGGAGCTCACAGACAGACACAGAAGAAGGAGCAGGTCCACAGCAGCACACAGGATGTCAGGGGAGGTGAGTGCTGATCTGACAGGAGCTCACAGACAGACACAGAGGAAGGAGCAGGTCCACAGCAGCACAGAGGATGTCAGGAGAGGAGAGCGTTGATCTTCCAGTCTAGGTGTATATGTGTTGTGGCTCTGTGAACAGTGTATATACATATGGGGGGGGGCTCTAAGCATAGTCATATATATATATATATATATATATATAGGGGGAAGGGGCTCTAACCAGATATATGTTTAATATATATTATATATATATATATATACACACACACTGACTGTGGTTAGAGCCCCTTCCCCATATATATATAAATACAATATAATATGTAGGGAAGGAACTCTAACCACTTTATATATGTATATATATATAATTAGTGGTTAGAGCCGCTTCCCTACATATTATATTGTATTTATATATATATATATGGGGAAGGGGCTCTAACCACAGTCAGTATATATATATACATTATATATATACATTATATATATACATATATATATATATATATATATACACATATATATATATATATACATATACATATACACATATACATATATATACATATACACATATACATATACACATACACATACACATACACATACACATACATATATATATATATATATATATATACACTGACTGTGGTTAGAGCCCCTTCCCTATATATAAATTTTATTATATTTATATATATGGGGAAGGGGCTCTAACCACAGTCTGTGTGTGTATGTATATATATATATTATATATATATACACATACACACAGAGACTGTGGTTAGAGCCTCTTCCCCATATATATATAAATATAATAAAATTTATATATAGGGAAGGGGCTCTAACCACTATATATATCTATATATATAATTGCCTTATTCTGTCTGTCTGTCTGTCTTGCTCCAAAATTGTGTCCTCACGGTGACACAAAGCTGATTGGCCCCTGGGCTCGCCATGGCCCCGCCCCCCCGCACGGATTGGCCGCTCGCCCAGGCTCCGCCCCCACACGCATTCCCCGAACCGACACGGAGCCACGACTCCCAGGTGAGTACTGTACCCCCGGGAGCCCACATCAGCGTATGCCGCCAACCCAGCCGACACATACCCTCGCATTGCTGGAATTGCCGCCGTATGCTGGTGTGGGCTCCCGTGCGAGCGGGGGACGGGATACGCTGGTAACCATGGTAGCATAGTTACCAGCGCATCAAGGTCCTGCAGCGGCGGAACATACACACACGCACACACACACATCAGATCACACTCGCTCTCACACACACCTCACACACACATCACATCGCATCCACACACTCACAACATCCTGGGATATCGCTTGCTTCTCGGCGGCGATACTGTGCAGTGACCTTCCAGGACCTGCCGGAGGATCACATGGCCAGAAGCATGTGGTATCTCCGGATGTTGTGAGTGTGAGCGCGTATGTGCGATATCGTCAGTGTGTGTGTGTGAGTGTATGCGATCGGATGTGTGTGAGTGTGTTCTGATGTGTGAGTGTGTGTGTGTGAGTGTATGCGATCGGATCTGTGAGTGTCGGCAGAGGAGCACGGCGTGCTGGGGGAGGCTGAGAGGAGAGAGGCTGATGCTGGGGGAGGCTGGGAGGGGGAGGCTAATGCTGGGGGAGGCTGGGAGGAGAGAGGCTGATGCTGGGGGAGGCTGGGAGGAGAGAGGCTGATGCTGGAGGAGTCTGGGAGGAGAGAGGCTGATGCTGGAGGAGGCTGGGGGGAGAGAGGCTGATGCTGGGGGAGGCTGGGAGGAGAGAGGCTGATGCTGGGGGAGGCTGGGAGGCGAGAGGCTGATGCTGGGGGAGGCTGGAGGCTGATGCTGGGGGAGGCTGGGAGGCGGGAGGCTGATGCTGGGGGAGGCTGGGAGGCGGGAGGCTGATGCTGGGGGAGGTTGGGAGGAGGGAGGCTGGGAGGGGGGAGGCTGATGCTGGGGACAGAGAGGCTGATGCTGGGAGGAGAGAGACTGATGCTGGGAGGAGAGAGACTGATGCTGGGAGGAGAGAGACTGATGCTGGGAGGAGAGAGACTGATGCTGGGAGGAGAGAGACTGATGCTGGGAGGACAGAGGCTGATGCTGGGAGGACAGAGGCTGATGCTGGGAGGACAGAGGCTGATGCTGGGAGGACAGAGGCTGATGCTGGGAGGACAGAGGCTGATGCTGGGAGGACAGAGGCTGGTGCAGCATGGGGGATGGAGCACGATGGGGGGTGCGCAGCATAGGGGATGGAGCACGATGGGGAGTGCGCAGCATGGCGGATGGAGCACGTTTGGGAGTGCGCAGCATGGCGGATGGAGCACGTTTGGGAGTGCGCAGCATGGCGGATGGAGCACGTTTGGGAGTGCGCAGCATGGCGGATGGAGCACGTTTGGGAGTGCGCAGCATGGCGGATGGAGCACGTTTGGGAGTGCGCAGCATGGCGGATGGAGCACGTTTGGGAGTGCGCAGCATGGCGGATGGAGCACGTTTGGGAGTGCGCAGCATGGCGGATGGAGCACGTTTGGGAGTGCGCAGCATGGCGGATGGAGCACGTTTGGGAGTGCGCAGCATGGCGGATGGAGCACGTTTGGGAGTGCGCAGCATGGCGGATGGAGCACGTTTGGGAGTGCGCAGCATGGCGGATGGAGCACGATGGGAGGTGCACACCTCCCCCCAACACACACACACACACACACACACACACACACACCACACATACACTGGGAACCACAAACACTGCTCTACACAGACACCCACACACACAGACAACGCTGCACACACACAACACCCAACACACAAACACCGCGGCATACATAAATATACGCACATACCGCACAACACACACACATTGCACAAAACATACCTCCCCCCAAAACACACCACACCCACACAAACCGTGCAACACACACACACACAACGCTACAGACACACAGCGCTCCACAAACAACGCAACACACGCAAAACACATACAACACCGCTCTCACCCCCCGCGACACCCAGATAACACCCAGAATATGTACAGCGCCATACACAAACACTTGGTAACTACACACAACATCTACATATATATATATATATATATTACGGTATATATATAAAACAAAAGAAGGGAATTTTGTTACTTACCGTAAATTCCTTTTCTTCTAGCTCCTATTGGGAGACCCAGACGATTGGGTGTATAGCACTGCCTCCGGAGGCCACACAAAACATTACACTAAAAAGTGTAAGGCCCCTCCCCTTCTGGCTATACACCCCCAGTGGGATCACTGGCTCACCAGTTTTAGTGCAAAAGCAAGAAGGAGGAAAGCCAAGAACTGGTTTAAACAAATTCACTCCGAAGTAACGTCGGAGAACTGAAAACCGTTCAACATGAACAACATGTGTACCCGAAAAACAACCAAAAATCCCGAAGGACAACAGGGCGGGTGCTGGGTCTCCCAATAGGAGCTAGAAGAAAAGGAATTTACGGTAAGTAACAAAATTCCCTTCTTCTTCGGCGCTCCATTGGGAGACCCAGACGATTGGGACGTCCAA
Organism: Anomaloglossus baeobatrachus; assembly: GCF_048569485.1. Taxonomy (NCBI): domain Eukaryota; kingdom Metazoa; phylum Chordata; class Amphibia; order Anura; family Aromobatidae; genus Anomaloglossus; species Anomaloglossus baeobatrachus. The sequence goes on along the minus strand of NC_134360.1, from coordinate 119,457,034 downwards.
AAGCTGTCCCTGGGTGGGTAAAGAATACCTCATGTTAGAGCTGCAAGACAGCCCTCCCCTACGGGGAGGCAACTGCCGCCTGCAGGACTCTTCTACCTAGGCTGGCGTCCGCCGAAGCATAGGTATGCACCTGATAATGTTTGGTGAAAGTGTGCAGACTCGACCAGGTAGCTGCCTGGCACACCTGCTGAGCCGTAGCCTGGTGTCGTAATGCCCAGGACGCACCCACGGCTCTGGTAGAATGGGCCTTCAGCCCTGATGGAAACGGAAGCCCAGCAGAACGGTAGGCTTCAAGAATTGGTTCTTTGATCCATCGAGCCAGGGTGGCCTTAGAAGCCTGCGACCCTTTGCGCTTACCAGCGACAAGGACAAAGAGTGCATCCGAACGGCGCAGGGGCGCCGTGCGGGAAATGTAGATTCTGAGTGCTCTCACCAGATCTAACAAATGTAAATCCTTCTCATACCGATGAACTGCATGAGGACAAAAAGAAGGCAAAGAGATATCCTGATTAAGATGAAAAGAGGATACCACCTTAGGGAGAAACTCCTGAATGGGTCGCAGCACTACCTTGTCCTGGTGGAAGACCAGGAAGGGAGCCTTGGATGACAGCGCTGCTAGCTCAGACACTCTCCGAAGAGATGTGATCGCTACCAGAAAAGCCACTTTCTGTGATAGTCTAGAAAGTGAAACCTCCCTCAGAGGCTCGAAGGGCGGCTTCTGGAGGGCAACTAGTACCCTGTTCAGATCCCATGGATCTAACGGCCGCTTGTACGGGGGTACGATATGACAAACCCCCTGCAGGAACGTGCGTACCTTAGAAAGTCGTGCTAGACGCTTCTGAAAAAAGACGGATAGCGCCGAGACTTGCCCTTTAAGGGAGCCGAGCGACAAACCTTTTTCTAACCCAGATTGCAGGAAAGAAAGAAATGTAGGCAATGCAAATGGCCAGGGAGACACTCCCTGAGCAGAGCACCAGGATAAGAATATCCTCCACGTTCTGTGGTAGATCTTAGCGGACGTGGGCTTCCTAGCCTGTCTCATGGTGGCAACGACCCCTTGGGATAATCCTGAAGACGCTAGGATCCAGGACTCAATGGCCACACAGTCAGGTTCAGGGCCGCAGAATTCCGATGGAAAAACGGCCCTTGGGACAGCAAGTCTGGTCGGTCTGGTAGTGCCCACGGTTGGCCGACCGTGAGATGCCACAGATCCGGATACCACGCCCTCCTTGGCCAGTCTGGGGCGACGAGTATGACGCGGCTGCAGTCGGATCTGATCTTGCGTAGCACTCTGGGCAAGAGTGCCAGAGTTGGAAACACATAAGGGAGCCGGAACTGCGACCAATCTTGCACTAAGGCGTCTGCCGCCAGAGCTCTGTGATCGCGAGACCGTGCCATGAAGGTTGGGACCTTGTTGTTGTGCCGGGACGCCATTAGGTCGACGTCCGGCCTTCCCCAGCGGCGACAGATTTCCTGAAACACGTCCGGGTGAAGGGACCATTCCCCTGCGTCCATGCCCTGGCGACTGAGGAAGTCTGCTTCCCAGTTTTCTACGCCGGGGATGTGAACTGCGGATATGGTGGAGGCCGTGGCTTCCACCCACATCAGAATCCGCCGGACTTCCTGGAAGGCTTGCCGACTGCGTGTCCCCCCTTGGTGGTTGATGTATGCCACCGCTGTGGAGTTGTCCGACTGAATTCGGATCTGCCTTCCTTCCAGCCACTGCTGGAAGGCTAGTAGGGCAAGATACACTGCTCTGATTTCCAGAACATTGATCTGAAGGGTGGACTCCTGCTGGGTCCACGTACCCTGAGCCCTGTGGTGGAGAAAAACTGCTCCCCACCCTGACAGACTCGCGTCTGTCGTGACCACCGCCCAGGACGGTGGTAGGAAGGATCTTCCCTGTGATAATGAGGTGGGAAGAAGCCACCACTGCAGAGAGTCCTTGGCCGTCTGGGAAAGGGAGACTTTCCTGTCCAGGGATGTTGACTTCCCGTCCCATTGGCGGAGAATGTCCCATTGAAGTGGGCGCAGATGAAACTGCGCAAACGGAACCGCCTCCATTGCCGCCACCATCTTCCCGAGGAAGTGCATGAGGCGTCTTAAGGAGTGCGACTGACTTTGAAGGAGAGCCTGCACCCCAGTCTGTAGTGACCGCTGCTTGTCCAGCGGAAGCTTCACTATCGCTGAGAGAGTATGAAACTCCATGCCAAGATACGTCAGTGATTGGGTCGGTAACAGAGTTGACTTTGAGAAGTTGATGATCCACCCGAACGTCTGGAGAGTCTCCAGTGCAACATTCAGGCTGAGTTGGCATGCCTCCTGAGAGGGTGCCTTGACAAGTAGATCGTCCAAGTAAGGGATCACAGAGTGTCCCTGAGAGTGCAAGACTGCTACCACTGCCGCCATGACCTTGGTGAACACCCGTGGGGCTGTCGCCAGACCAAATGGCAGAGCTACGAACTGAAGATGGTCGTCTCCTATCACGAAGCGTAGAAAGCGTTGGTGCTCTGTAGCAATCGGCACGCGGAGATAAGCATCTTTGATGTCTATTGATGCTAGGAAATCTCCTTGAGACATTGAGGCAATGACTGAGCGGAGGGATTCCATCCGGAACCGCCTGGCGTTCACATGCTTGTTGAGCAGTTTTAGGTCCAGAACAGGACGGAATGAGCCGTCCTTTTTTGGCACCACAAAGAGATTGGAGTAAAAACCTTGTCCTTGTTCCCGAAGAGGAACAGGGACCACCACTCCTTCTGCTCTTAGAGAATGCACCGCCTGCAGAAGGGCATCTGCTCGGTCGGGATGTGGGGAAGTTCTGAAGAACCGAGGCGGAGGACGAGAACTGAACTCTATCCTGTACCCGTGAGACAAAATGTCTGTTACCCACCGGTCTTTGACCTGTGGCAGCCAAATGTCGCAAAAGCGGGAGAGCCTGCCACCGACCGAGGATGCGGAGGGAGGCGGCCGAAAGTCATGAGGCAGCCGCCTTGGAAGCGGTACCTCCGGTTGCTTTCTTGGGGCGTGAGTGAGTCCGCCAGGAATCAGAGCTCCTTTGCTCTTTCTGAGTCCCTTTGGACGAGGAGAATTGGGGCTTGCCCGAGCCTCGAAAGGACCGAAACTTTGACTGCCACTTCCTCTGTTGAGGTTTGCTTGATCTGGGCTGGGGTAAGGAAGAGTCCTTACCTTTGGACTGTTTAATGATTTCCGCCAATTGCTCACCAAACAGTCTGTCTCCAGATAATGGCAAGCTGGTTAAACATTTTTTAGAAGCAGAATCTGCTTTCCATTCTTTTAACCACAAGGCTCTGCGCAAAACTACAGAGTTGGCGGATGCCATTGAGGTACGGCTCGTAGAGTCTAGTACCGCATTGATAGCGTAGGTCGCAAACGCAGACATTTGCGTAGTTAAGGACGCCACTTGCGGCACTGCTGGACTTAAGAAAGAGTCCACCTGTGCCAGACCAGCTGAAATAGCTTGGAGCGCCCACACGGCCGCGAATGCTGGAGCAAACGACGCGCCGATAGCTTCATAGACAGATTTCAACCAAAGGTCCATCTGTCTGTCATTGGCATCTTTAAGTGAAGCCCCATCCTCCACTGCAACTATGGATCTAGCTGCAAGCCTGGATATTGGAGGGTCCACTTTTGGACACTGGGTCCAGCGTTTGACCACGTCAGGGGGAAAGGGATAACGTGTATCCTTCAGACGTTTGGAAAAACGCTTGTCCGGATAAGCATGGTGTTTCTGGATTGATTCTCTGAAGTCAGAGTGGTCCAGAAAAGTACTCAATTTACGCTTGGGATACAGGAAATGGAATTTCTCCTGCTGGGCAGCTGCCTCCTCTGCTGAAGGGGCTGGGGGAGAAATATCCAACAGCCTATTGATGGCCGCTATAAGGTCATTTACCATGGCGTCACCATCTGGCGTATCCAAATTGAGTGCGGTGTCAGGACCAGACTCCTGATCACCCACCTCTGTCTCATCATATAGAGACCCTTCTCGCTGAGACCCTGACCCGCGTGATGACGTGGAGGGTCTCTCCCAGCGAGCTCGCTTAGGCGGCCTGGGACTGTCATCAGAGTCAGAGCCCTCAGCCTGTGATGCCTGGGACCCCCTTGAAGTACGGATTAGTTCCAACTGAGGGGGACCGGAGAACATAGACACAGCAGTGTCCATGGTCTGAGCAACTGGCCTGGACTGCAAGGTTTCCAGGATTTTTGTCATAGTCACAGACATTTTATCAGCAAAAACTGCAAACTCTGTCCCCGTCACCGGGGCAGGGTTCACAGGCGTCTCTGCCTGGGCTACCACCACCATAGGCTCTGGCTGACGAAGTGCCACTGGGACTGAACATTGCACACAATGAGAGTCGTTGGAGCCTGCTGGTAGATTAGCCCCACATGCTGTACAAGCAGCGTTCACAGCCTGTGTCTTGGCACCCTTGCGTTTTGTGGATGACATGTTGCTGTCTCCTCAGAGCAATATAGGGGTATACAGCCAAGAAGCGACCGTACAGTGCAGTATATATATATATATATATCTGGTACAGGAAAAAGTACACCAATACAACACTGTGGCACTAGTGGGGCCAGCACTAATGTGCTGCTTACCGCCCGCTAAACGCGGGTGTGTGGTCGCCAGAAATCCCTAGTCTGGGTCTCCCAGAGCCTGTGTCCGTCCTCCAGCCAGACTGCATGCAGGAATGGCTGCCGGCGTCCTGTGGAGGGGGGGGCGGGCCCTGGGCGTGCTCAGACCAAAAGCGGGAAACCTGCGTCCCACTGTGCCCAGTGAGAGGGCTGGAGCATTTAAATAAGGCTCCAGCCCTCGGCGCTGACGATTGCACAGCGTCTGTCCCATTCCCTGATTGACAGGGAGGGGGCGGGAACGAAGCGGAGCTAGGCCGCAAAAGCCGGGGACTAAATTTATAAGCGCCGCCGCCGTAAAAGCGCGGTCGGCGCTAAGTCCCCGGCGCACTACAAGTCCCAGCCGCGCCGCCGCACCAAGAGTGGCCGGCGCGGTAGTTCCCAGCACATGAAGTCACACAGCTAAGCTGCTGTGACTAAAACCCCAGCGTGCAGCGCTACTGTCCCCGGCGCACTAACACACCCAGCAAGTCTGGCGTGTGCGTGCCTGTCTGTACGGGGACACAGAGTACCTGAAAGTTGCAGGGCCTTGTCCCTGAACGGTACCCAGCTCCGTATCCAGCAGGTTCACTGGGTCTGTGGATGGAGCCCGGCCTCAGGGCTTGGGGGCCGGTAAGATCCCACTTCCTCAGAGCCCCTCAGGGGGATGGGGAAGGAAAACAGCATGTGGGCTCCAGCCTCTGTACCCGCAATGGGTACCTCAACCTTACAAACCACAAGTGGGGTAAGAAGGGAGCATGCTGGGGGCCCCATATGGGCCCTCTTTTCTTCCATCCGACATAGTCAGCAGCTACTGCTGACTAAACAGTGGAGCTATGCGTGGATGTCTGACCTCCTTCGCACAAAGCAGAAAACTGGTGAGCCAGTGATCCCACTGGGGGTGTATAGCCAGAAGGGGAGGGGCCTTACACTTTTTAGTGTAATGCTTTGTGTGGCCTCCGGAGGCAGTGCTATACACCCAATCGTCTGGGTCTCCCAATGGAGCGCCGAAGAAATCATACATGAACTACACAATACGTAAATTCTAGAATACCCTATGCGTAGAATCGGGCCACCTTCTAATATATATATATATATATATATATATATATATATTAGTGGTTAGAGCCCCTTCCCTATATATTATATTGTATTTATATATATGGGGAAGGGGCTCTAACCACAGTCAGTATGTATGTATGTATGTATGTATGTATGTATGTATGTATGTATGTATGTATGTATATATATACCATACATACACACACACACACACACACACACACACACACACACACACACACACACACACACACACACACACACACACACAGACTGATCGGTGGAGCGGCGGCGTCCAGCGGTGTAGGAGCGGCGCTGATCGGTGGCGTGCATCTGAAGATAATAAACCACAGGAGAGTGACGGTGACAGATAACACACATATACATACTGTTACACATATACACAGACAGATCAGAGCCCCGACATATATACAGACTTAGCAGGCTCTAACCCCAGTCTGTATATATGTGGGGGCTCTGATCTGTCTGTGTATATGTGTAACAGTATGTATATGTGTGTTATCTGTCACCGTCACTCTCCTGTGGTTTATTATCTTCAGATGCACGCCACCGATCAGCGCCGCTCCTACACCGCTGGACGCCGCTCCACCGATCAGCGCTGCCGCTCCACCGATTAGCGCCGCTCCTTCACCGCTGCTCCTCCACCGATCAGCGCCGTTTCTCCACCGATCAGCGCCGCCGCTCCACCGATTAGCGCCGCTCCTTCACCGCTGCTCCTCCACCGATCAGCGCCGTTTCTCCACTGCTGCACGCCGCCGCTCCTCCACAGATGAATGCTGCTCCTCCACCGCTGCACACTGCTCCACAGATCAGTACCGGTCCGCCACCGCTGCACGCTGCTTCTCCACCATTCAACGCTACTCCACAGGTCAGCTCCGGTCCTCCACCGCTGCACACCGCCCCTCCACCGCTGCACACCGCCCCTCAACGGATCAACGCTAATCTTCAGCTGTCGGTAAGGCTGGTTCTGTTCTAGGAGGCGGAGCTGTTAGGACAGAAGCTGGTTCCTTCAGATCCTGGCGGTAGGGGGAAAAAATACAGCCCAGCCAAAATCAAGGGCTATGGAAAAATGGCGGCTGAACCCACCCACGGCTGGGAATTGGGCAGCCCACATAGGCGTTACCATTTGAGTAGTAACAGAACTAAAGGGGTCGGGATCCGACTACTATTCCCTATGTCCATGAGGTGCTGTAAATTGAGGCTGCACTGTCGTGCTAGAACTTAGAATGTGACATGGCAGCCTCCATTGCCAACTTTCAAAGATTATAAAAACTGAAAGACATCTTTATTTATTGCAAGATAACATTATAACTTCATGTTATCTTACAAGTAATCATTGTTTGGATTATAAAAATCCGCGACACCTTCCCTTTAATGGGGAACGTTAGGTTCTCCATTGAATGTGCCAGCAGTATGGGATTGCCAATTGGATTATGGCAGACCAGGATTAGGCCTTTGACAGGGGAATCTATTGGAAAAGTGTGTCTCGTCTTTATTTATTGAATCATATTCTGTGTCTCTTTTCAGGTTCGCTTTTGCGCAACATCGTGGGACCTCAAGGGATTACAGTAAACCTTTTGTATTTAAAAAAAATAAGAATAATATAGAAAAGAAAATTGGTTAACAAGGGCTGGAGTCAGGGCTTTTTGTTCAAACAAACATTTTCCTTTCAACTATTAGATTAATAATGGGGGTGTCTGCTAGATGCCACCCATTACTAATACCAGGGCTTGATGCCAGCTGGAGCTGGCATCAACTGCACAAATATTACCCAGTTTGCCACCGCACCACAGCAACGGGAAGAGCCGGGTCCAGCACCAGAATTGGTGCATCTATTGGCCCGCTTCTGCTTCCGATCATTAACGTTCGGTGGTATTCACTGCCGGGTCGTCACTCGGCAGTCTTCGGCTGTTTTTGACAGGGTTCGCTGTGATCTCAGGGTTCACTTGAGTCCATGGCTGCCATGGACTCTATTGAACTTTGACTGTCACTATGAGAGTCTTGCATCGGTATCACCCAGCACGGCGTACTCTCCCCTGACAGGAGTGGGTAGGCTGCATGTATTTCCATACAGCTGAGGCGCTCCTGTAAGGAGTGTGTCAGCCCCAGCCGGGTGATACCGATGCGAGACTGCACGAGTCATACACAAGTGGAGTCAGAAGTCTCTTTTTTTGTTTTATTTCTAATAAACAAAGAAGGGAATTTTGTTACTTACCGTAAATTCCTTTTCTTCTAGCTCTTATTGGGAGACCCAGACGATTGGGTGTATAGCACTGCCTCCGGAGGCCACACAAAGCAATTACACTAAAAAGTGTAAGGCCCCTCCCCTTCTGGCTATACACCCCCAGTGGGATCACTGGCTCACCAGTTTTAGTGCAAAAGCAAGAAGGAGGAAAGCCAATAACTGGTTTAAACAAATTCTCTCCGAGTAACATCGGAGAACTGAAAACCGTTCAACATGAACAACATGTGTACCCGCAAACAAACCAACAATCCCGAAGGACAACAGGGCGGGTGCTGGGTCTCCCAATAAGAGCTAGAAGAAAAGGAATTTACGGTAAGTAACAAAATTCCCTTCTTCGGCGCTCTATTGGGAGACCCAGACGATTGGGACGTCCAAAAGCTGTCCCTGGGTGGGTAAAGAAATACCTCATGTTAGAGCTGCAAGACAGCCCTCCCCTACGGGGAGGCAACTGCCGCCTGCAGGACTCTTCTACCTAGGCTGGCGTCCGCCGAAGCATAGGTATGCACCTGATAATGTTTGGTGAAAGTGTGCAGACTCGACCAGGTAGCTGCCTGGCACACCTGTTGAGCCGTAGCCTGGTGTCGTAATGCCCAGGATGCACCCACGGCTCTGGTAGAATGGGCCTTCAGCCCTGATGGAACCGGAAGCCCAGCAGAACGGTAGGCTTCAAGAATTGCTCCTTTGATCCATCGAGCCAGGGTGGCTTTAGAAGCCTGCGACCCTTTGCGCTTACCAGCGACAAGGACAAAGAGTGCATCCGAACGGCGCAAGGGCGCCGTGCGGGAAATGTAGATTCTGAGTGCTCTCACCAGATCTAACAAATGTAAATCCTTCTCATACCGATGAACTGCATGAGGACAAAACGAAGGCAAAGAGATATCCTGATTAAGATGAAAAGAGGATACCACCTTCGGGAGAAACTCCTGAATAGGACGCAGCACAACCTTGTCCTGGTGGAAGACCAGGAAGGGAGCCTTGGATGATAGTGCTGCCAGCTCAGACACTCTCCGAAGAGATGTGATCGCTACCAGAAAAACCACTTTCTGTGATAGTCTAGAAAGTGAAACCTCCTTCAGAGGCTCGAAGGGCGGCTTCTGGAGGGCAACTAGTACCCTGTTCAGATCCCATGGATCTAACGGCCGCTTGTACGGGGGTACGATATGGCAAACCCCCTGTAGGAACGTGCGCATCTTAGGAAGGCGTGCCAAACGCCTCTGAAAAAAGACGGATAGCGCCGAGACCTGACCTTTAAGGGAGCGGAGCGACAAACCTTTTTCTAACCCAGATTGCAGGAAAGAAAGAAAGGTAGGCAATGCAAATGGCCAGGGAGACACTCCCTGAGCAGAGCACCAGGATAAAAATATCCTCCACGTTCTGTGGTAGATCTTAGCAGACGTGGGCTTCCTAGCCTGTCTCATGGTGGCAACGACCCCTTGGGACAATCCTGAAGACGTTAGGATCCAGGACTCAATGGCCACACAGTCAGGTTCAGGGCCGCAGAATTCCGACGGAAAAACGGCCCTTGGGACAGTAAGTCTGGTCGGTCTGGGAGTGCCCACGGTTGGCCGACCGTGAGCTGCCACAGATCCGGATACCACGCCCTCCTCGGCCAGTCTGGGGCGACAAGTATGACGCGGCTGCAATCGGATCTGATCTTGCGTAGCACTCTGGGCAGGAGTGCCAGAGGTGGAAACACATAAGGGAGCCGGAACTGCGACCAATCTTGCACTAGGGCGTCTGCCGCCAGCGCTCTTTGATCGCGAGACCGTGCCATGAAGGTCGGGACCTTGTTGTTGTGCCGTGACGCCATTAGGTCGACGTCCGGCACCCCCCAGCGGCGACAGATTTCCTGAAACACGTCTGGGTGAAGGGACCATTCCCCTGCGTCCATGCCCTGGCGACTGAGGAAGTCTGCTTCCCAGTTTTCTACGCCGGGGATGTGAACCACGGATATGGTGGAGGCTGTGGCTTCCACCCACATCAGAATCCGCCGGACTTCCTGGAAGGCTTGCCGACTGCGTGTCCCCCCTTGGTGGTTGATGTATGCCACCGCTGTGGAGTTGTCCGACTGAATTCGGATCTGCCTTCCTTCCAGCCACTGCTGGAAGGCTAGTAGGGCAAGATACACTGCTCTGATTTCCAGAACATTGATCTGAAGGGTGGACTCCTGCTGAGACCACGTACCCTGAGCCCTGTGGTGGAGAAAGACTGCTCCCCACCCTGACAGACTCGCATCTGTCGTGACCACCGCCCAAGACGGTGGTAGGAAGGATCTTCCCTGTGATAATGAGGTGGGAAGAAGCCACCACTGCAGAGAGTCTTTGGCCGTCTGGGAAAGGGAGACCTTCCTGTCCAGGGATGTTGACTTCCCGTCCCATTGGCGGAGAATGTCCCATTGAAGTGGACGCAGATGAAACTGCGCAAACGGAACCGCCTCTATTGCCGCCACCATCTTCCCGAGGAAGTGCATGAGGCGTCTTAAGGAGTGCGGCTGACTTTGAAGGAGAGCCTGCACCCCAGTCTGTAGAGACCGCTGCTTGTCCAGCGGAAGCTTCACTATCGCTGAGCGAGTATGAAACTCCATGCCAAGATACGTTAGTGATTGGGTCGGTGACAGATTTGACTTTGGGAAGTTGATGATCCACCCGAACGCCTGGAGAGTCTCCAGTGCAACATTCAGGCTGAGTCGGCATGCCTCTTGAGAGGGTGCCTTGACCAGTAGATCGTCCAAGTAAGGGATCACAGAGTGTCCGTGAGAGTGCAAGACTGCTACCACTGCCGCCATGATCTTGGTGAACACCCGAGGGGCTGTCGCCAGACCAAATGGCAGAGCTACGAACTGAAGATGGTCGTCTCCTATCACGAAGCGTAGAAAGCATTGGTGCTCTGTAGCAATCGGCACGTGGAGATAAGCATCTTTGATGTCTATTGATGCTAGGAAATCTCCTTGAGACATAGAGGCAATGACTGAGCGGAGGGATTCCATCCGGAACCGCCTGGCGTTCACATGCTTGTTGAGCAGTTTTAGGTCCAGAACAGGACGGAAGGAGCCGTCCTTTTTTGGAACCACAAAGAGATTGGAGTAAAATCCTCGCCCCCGTTCGAGAGGGGGGACAGGGATCACGACTCCTTCTGCTCTTAGAGAGTCCACCGCCTGCAGCAGGGCATCTGCTCGGTTGGGGTGTGGGGAGGTTCTGAAGAACCGAAGTGGACTCGATTCTGTACCCGCGAGACAGAATGTCTGTTACCCACCGGTCTTTGACCTGTGACAGCCAAATGTCGCAAAAGCGGGAGAGCCTGCCACCGACCGAGGATGCGGAGGGAGGAGGCCGAAAGTCATGAGGTAGCCGCTTTGGAAGCGGTTCCTCCATTTGCTTTCCTGGGGCGTGAGTGAGCCCGCCAGGAATCTGAGCTCCCTTGTTCTTTCTGAGTCCTTTTGGACGAGGAGAATTGGGCCTTGCCCGAGCCTCGAAAGGACCGAAACCTCGACTGCCACTTTTTCTGTTGAGGTTTACTTGCTCTGGGCTGTGGTAAGGAAGAGTCCTTACCCTTGGACTGTTTTATGATTTCAGCCAATGGCTCACCAAACAGTCTGTCTCTAGATAATGGCAAGCTGGTTAAGCATTTTTTGGAACCAGCATCTGCTTTCCAGTCCTTTAACCACAAGGCTCTGCGCAAAACCACAGAATTGGCGGACGCCATAGCGGTACGGCTCGTAGATTCTAGGACAGCATTGATAGCATAGGTCGCAAACGCAGACATTTGCGAAGTTAGGGACGCCACTTGCGGCACTGCTGGATGTATGAAAGCATCCACCTGTGCTAAACCAGCTGAAATAGCTTGGAGTGCCCACACGGCCGCGAATGCTGGAGCAAACGACGCGCCGATAGATTCATAGACAGATTTCAACCAAAGGTCCATCTGTCTGTCGTTGGCATCTTTAAGTGAAGCGCCATCCTCTACTGCGACTATGGATCTAGCCGCAAGCTTGGAAATTGGGGGATCCACCTTTGGACACTGGGTCCAGCGTTTGGCCACCTCAGAGGGAAAAGGATAACGGGTATCCTTAGAACGTTTAGAGAAACGCTTGTCTGGATGAGCGTCGTGTTTCTGGATCGATTCTCTGAAATCAGAGTGGTCCAAAAAAGCACTTAATTTACGCTTGGGATATAGGAAATGGAACTTCTCCTGCTGTGCAGCTGCCTCCTCTGCAGAAGGGGCTGGGGGAGAAATATCCAACAGCCTATTAATTGCCGATATAAGGTCATTAACCATGGCGTCACCATCAGGGGCATCCAGATTGAGAGGGGCCTCAGGATTAGAATCCTGGTCACCGTCCTCAGTCTCATCACAGAGAGACTCTTGTCGCTGAGACCCTGAACAGTGTGAAGACGTGGAGGGTCTTTCCCAGCGAGCTCGCTTAGGCTGCCTGGGACTGTCATCTGAGTCAGAGACTTCAGCCTGTGATGCTTGAGACCCCCCTGAAGTACGGATTAGTTCCAACTGGGGGGGACCGGAGAGCATAGACACAGCAGTGTCCATGGCCTGAGCAACTGGCCTGGACTGCAAGGTCTCCAGGATTTTTGCCATAGTCACAGACATTTTATCAGCAAAAACTGCAAAGTCTGTCCCCGTCACCGGGGCAGGGTTCACAGGCGTCTCAGCCTGGGCTACCACCACATTAGGCTCTGGCTGACGAAGTGCCACTGGGACTGAACATTGCATACAATGTGAGTCTTTGGAGCCTGCCGGTAGATCAGCCCCACATGCAGTACAAACAGTGTACACAGCCTGTGCCTTGGCACCCTTGCGTTTTGCGGATGACATGTTGCTGCCTCCTCAGAGCAGTACAGGGTGTCCAGCCAAGAAGCGACCTTACAGTGCAAATATATATATATATGGTACCAAGAAAAAAGTACACTAATATAACACTGAGGCACAAGTGGGGCCAGCACTAAAGTGCAGCTTACCGCCCGCTTAGGAGCGGGTGTGTGGTCGCCGAAATCCCTTTAGTCTGGGTCTCCCAGAGCCTGCTGCCTTTCCCCAGCCAGACCGCATGTGTGCCTTGTCCCTGAACGGCACTCCCGCTCCAAATCCAGCAGGTTCTCTGGGTCTGTGGATGGAGCCCGGCCCCAGGGCTTGGGGGCCGGCAAGATCCCACTTCCACAGAGCCCTCCAGGGGATGTGGAAGGAAAACAGCATGTGGGCTCCAGCCTCTGTACCAGCAATAGGTACCTCAACCTTACAAGCACCACCGCGGGTGAGAAGGGAGCATGCTGGGGGCCCCATATGGGCCCTCTTTTCTTCCATCCGATATAGCCAGCAGCTACTGCTGACTACAAACAGTGGAGCTATGCGTGGATGTCTGACCTCCTTCGCACAAAGCAGAAAACTGGTGAGCCAGTGATCCCACTGGGGGTGTATAGCCAGAAGGGGAGGGGCCTTACACTTTTTAGTGTAATTGCTTTGTGTGGCCTCCGGAGGCAGTGCTATACACCCAATCGTCTGGGTCTCCCAATAGAGCGCCGAAGAAATTTTCTATGCGGTGTGTATTTCTTTTTACTAGAAAGTCATGGTGGCTATGTCTAATTTGGCGTGACACCATGAATTTCAGGCTTAGTACCAGCTGAGAATACAAAGCTGGTATTAACCACTTTATTACCCAGTGTGCCACCGCCATCAGATCCGCTGGACGAGACTGGTAAAGCGCCTGGATATGGAGCTTAGAAACAATGTGCCATTATGATTTCCAGGGGTGGCTGCGAAAAATCTCAGCCCCTAGCTGCCTGGTTTTACCTGACTGGCGATCAAAATACGGCAGGAGCCCGTGAATTTTTTTTTTTAAATTATTTTTTTTAAATAATTAAAAAGAAAAAAATTTATGGGCTTCCCTGTATTTTGATTGCCAGCCAAGGTAGAGCCAGGCACATGGGGTGGCAGCCCATAGCCATCTGCTTTATCTGCGCTGAGAATCAAAAATACCGCTGGAGCGTTGTCATTTTTTAAATTATTTTTCTAAATTAATTTATTTTTAGCCATGGATTCATGGAACCCTGATGTCACAACAAACATGGCCGAAAAGAGCCAAAGACTGACAAGTGACGTGCAGTGAATAACCACCGGAAGTTAATGATCGGACCTGGAAGCAGAAGCGGCCGGTAGACAGTGGCTGAACGGGTCTGCAGGACGTGTCACGGGAGAAGTATAATGGCAATGTTTATCATTAACTATAGTCTTTATTTTACAGCGCCCCCCCTCCCCCCATCCCATAACTGTACAGTCCAAGTTCGGGGTTCGGACGCAAGTTCGTGTTCTCACAAGCCGAACTTTACAAATAAGCTGGGGTCTCCTGATCCCAAACATTGGGGGGGTTCGCCCAACACTAGTGGTAACATATAGCGTACAAGTAGATGTACATATAGCTGTACATATAGCAGAGCTGTGTGTCTGTAAATGTGCATGTAGCAGTACTGTGTGTATATAAAATACACTGCAGAGAACAGTGCATTAAAAATAGGGATAATGACTTTCACTGTACACCAACAGGGAAGTTTTAATAGGAAAAAAAGGTGGGGTTTTTTATATGTTCTGCTATCTAAACCTAAGGTGCCCCTTATGGTTAGATTCAACTTCTAGGCTTAAAACAAATACTGTAAAAAAGCGCCCTTGATTGGGGATTTCTGAAATGGGACAATCCCTTTAAAAACAGGCAGTAGTAGATTTTAAATTTACTTTTTTTATTAACTGCTTCCCATAAATTTTACAGTGCGTGAGCAAACCTTAAAGTTACAGAGTATGAAAGCTGCAACTTCTCAGTTTAAGATCTGGATAACTGTCTAAAATTTGTCTTCCTTCTTACCACAAAATAGTTGTATTTTTTTTTCTTAATTTTTTTTTGCTCAAGAACATTGCTTGCATTAGCAAGCTTAGCTTTGTAAGCTTTTGACAAATTTCCACAGAAATGTAGAAGGGCTAGCTTATATAAACAAACACCAAAGCAGATAAAGAAGAAGAAGAAAATCAGTGGATGCCACTTGCAGTACTGTTCATATTTATTTAAGCAAAAGCAAATAAATCCAACTTGTGATTCCTCAACTCAAGATACAAAACAGACTGCAGTACAAAGGCACTTGCATTATACAGGATAATCTGACAATCCTCTAAAGAGTGTGCAAACTTTTATAGAATATATTCAGCTTAACAAGGAACAGTATACATTCACCATGAGCATTGCTGACTGGCAGTGATGCAAAATAGCATTTGAAAATTGTTTGACCATTAAAATAAGGAGTGCACAGTATATTAATTCATATAAGTGGTACAGGACAGCTATTTCTCCAGTTATGCTTATATAACAATGTATCCCTTATGTACTTTAATGTATACAAAAGATATGCAATATAAAAATTTGATTCAAACTAACTATTTGGTCCTTATTTGACTTTCCAATTACACAGTGTATTTTGGCAAAACCGCATATTAAAACAAACGGCAGCAAAGACAAAAGTTCTTTTGTGTAGAAAACTTCAAAGAGGAAATTAACTGTTCTGGTCCATCTGATTGTGTTAAAGGGGTTTTCCATTCCAAGAAGAAAAGTCTGCAGTAACCCAGCTGCATACTGTTTGGTGTGCACAATGTCACGATCCCTCTGTATGCTGAGCATGATGTCACATATACAAGCTGTCACATGACCACTAATTTACAAAATGAATACATGGGCATCGTGACCGTATCCCCTCAATTTGACAGTTAAGCCATGTTCACGTTTTTTTTGCGGCTTTTATGCAAATTAAAAGCTGCTTTTTACAGTACCAGCAAAAAAACAATTTCAAAAATCTTATGCACATGCTTTTTTTTCTTTACTGAATTGAAAAAACTGCAGCATGTCCATTCATTCAGCTTTTTTCACCCATAGAAAATAGGTGCAAAAATGCTATCTGCTTTATCCGCGTTTTATTGGGAAGCCGCAGATACAGCAGGATGAGAATTTGTCTGATAATCCTCATGTATACATCATATTGTTTTGGTATCCTCATGAGCTTACATGTTCGTTTGTTTCTTTTGACTCGAAGCACAAATTAGAGCTAATTAGCTTCATGTGGTGTTATAGGGAAGGTAAATGGCAGGCACATTGAACAGGTATGGTAGGTGCACACTGGTAGAAATACTTCAAATTGTAGGAAACTATATCAGGGCACTCAGTGAATAAAAGTTTTTATTTGTTGAAAATCAATGCAGCATATCTATTAGAAATGGGCCGTTTCGGTGCACATGACCTTTTTAACGGCCTCAGAGGAATGAGGTCATTCCTCTGAGGCGGTGAAAAAGGCCATGTGCACCGAAATGGCCCATTTCTAATACAAATATGCTGCATTGATTTTCAACAAATAAACTTTATTCACAGAGTGCCGTGCGACTGTCTTACCATTTGTCCTAAAAGGGTCTGCTGCCTCATCTAAGAGCAGCATAATGAAAGGGGGGAAAAAAAACCCCAATCAAACAAAAAAAGACCTCGATTACAGTGATGTGTCCCTTATTGGGCTGCATAGTGTAGCTGTTATAAAATCACTGTTAAATTAGCAGGAGATACTTGGCGTGCTGACAAGTAGTCCAGCAGATGCAGGAGCTCGTTAAAACCCTGCTCTATAGTCAAATAACTGAGATCTGCAGCAGAGAAAACATTTTATCAAAATGACAGCAAAGCGCTCAATAAGTGACATCATTGGAATCAGGCTCTCTGTCTTCTACATTATGCTGCTCTCAGATGGGGGGGGGGAGGGGCGGGGACAAAATCCTAGTGACAGATTTCCTTTAAAGCACCACTCCAGTGCCTGTAACTGACTGTCTAGCAGTCAGAAGTTACATTAACAGCGCTCTATGCAAGTCTATGAGAGGCAGAACAATGCTCTCAGACTTTCTTGAAGCGTGCCAGGGATCACAAGTCAAACACTGGAGCAGCCAGTAGGTCACAAAGTTCCAGAGACAGATTGGAGAAAACACTGAAACCAGATGAAGGCAATGGAGGGAGGGTAAGTATAAAACTGGAGACAGGTGGAAAAAAAAAAAAAAACCCAACAAACCCAGAACACCACAAACAAAACACTTGAGTGGTCCTTTTAAGTAAACAATGCCTGGCCAAGGTGTTATATAAACAATGCCCTACTAACTCAGACTTCCCCATGTTTTTTCTGTTGTGTATTTTTTTTGTAAACTCAACCTTAGTTCATACATGAATCCAGCTTTTTTCAGAAGTCACTTTTCAAAAAAAAAAAAAAAAAGCAATTTGATCAAATTATTTCACATACTTATTGCATTGGTGGCACAAAGCCTTGTATTGTCCATGCTTGCAAGGTGGAAGCAAAGCTGAACTTGAAAAATGATATGGGCGGGTAAAGGGGAAGCGGACAGGGAAAAAAAAAAAAAAAAAAAAAAAAAAATCGGCGTTTTACCTGCAGCTTTTTTTCCTTTAGCTGCCAGGAGATAAGATTTTGTCTGGAGAGAAAAAAAAAAAAACACCAAAAAAGCAAACGTGAACAAAGCCTTAGAGATGGCAGACTTTTCTTCAGAGACTGAACACCACATTTAACGAAGCCCCTTATTATAAAAAGTGCCCAATCATCAACCCATAATCTGTAACCCAAATTTGGGACAATAGTCACAGATTACATGGAAATGATTGCTATTGATCAAGTTATGGCTTTAAGAATACAAGACACAATTTTGCAATTTTTCCCCTTTAACATGTGGCTGGTTAAATCCCTAATCAGTAGATTTTAAATCCCCAGAATCTGTTTTAGCATCCAAATCGTCATCAGATGCTTCATCAACTCCTTTTCTTCCAACGCGTCTTGTAACAAATGGTACATCGCCACGTCTGTGTAAAAAAAGAAGGCTATATTACTATGTATAATAAAATCTGTACTACAATCATTTTTTTGCAATAAAAAATGTAGTTAATAGCGTTATATCAGTAGGAGATCATCGCAGAACTAGGAGTCTTAAGGTACCGTCACACATAACGAGATCGCTAGCGAGATCGCAGCTGAGTCACGGTTTCTGTGACGCAGTAGTGATCCAGTTAGCGATCTCGTTATGTGTGACATCTACCAGCGTTCAGGCCCCTGCTGTGAGATCTCTAATCGTTGCCGAATGGTCCAGGCCATTTTCTTCAAAGGTGATTTCCTGCTGGGCAGGACACATCGCTGTGTTTGACACTGTGTGACAGGGTCACAGTGACTGCCGAGATCGTTATAAAGGTCGCTACTGCGACCTGTATTGTTCCTGCATCGCTGGTAAGATCTGACTGTGTGACATCTCACCTGCGACCTCCCAGCGACTAACCAGTGATCCCTATCAGGTCGCATCATTTTCGGGATCGCTGGTAAGTAGTCGTGTGTGACTGGGCCTTTATGCCTCTTAGGGCTAGGCATCTTGTGCCTGCTAATCAATTGCTGTCTAAGATCGCCCCCACAACTGATTTATATAAAGCTGCTAATCAGTAGTTAAGGGGTAGGGCAGAGTCACACTGGCAGTGAGAAAATCTGGCATTGTATTCTGCTCCATGTAAGAATGTTGCAGCTCATATGTGCAAGTTTTTCCTCAGCCATAATCGGACGGAGAAAAAAAAAATTGCAGTATGCTGCGATGGTCAGAGTTTTGGATCACTCACACCCATACAAGTTTATGGATGTAAGTGAAATCTCGGATGTTATCCAAGTGTAGTGTGATATATGCACAGGCTTTTAGAAAAAGACAAAGCATAGAAGGAGCACACCACCAACAATCACAATTATTAATTTTATTGATACAAAACACACATGTGTTAAAAACACAATCACTAAATGCTAAAGCTGTTAAACATGAGCCAACAGGAGTAGTGCAATGCTGTAAAGGGATACCATATTTCAACCTCTATTGTAAAAATACAGAATAAAAACCTCACTAAGGCTGCTTTCACACATCCGTTTCTTCCTGTGCGGCACAATCCGGCACTTTGCAGAAAAAACGCAGCCGTTTTTTTTTGCCGCCGGTTGCGTTTTTTTTGCATAGACTTACATTAGTGCCGTATTGTGCTGCATGGGCTTGCGTTCCGTCCAGGTTTTGCCGCATGCGGCAGATTTAGCCGATGCGGCGGCTAGAAGGAATGTTGCCTGGCACGTTTTTTTGGTCCGGCAAAAAAAAAAAAAAGCGTCGCTATTTGCAATGCATGCCTATGGACGCCGCATGTGGCGTCCTGCGGCAAACACCGCATCCGGCCGCTTCATGCGTTTTTTTCCACTGCGCATGCTCAGTAGCCTGCCGCAAGCGGCAAAAACCGGATGGGCCGCATGTAAAAAAAGTTATGCAAAGGATGCAGTTTTGTCACCGCATCCGTTGCATAGGTTTTAGAGCCGGATTTAGCCGCACTGCTAAAACCGGGTGTATGAAAGCAGCCTAAGCAGACCATTAAATGAATTCAGACCTGCACAGCACCACAGGAGTTGTTTCCTCCGCCCTCCACAGGGACAGGAACACAAGATGTTAAAAACCCCTCCCCCTCCCAACCTCTCCAGTGGCTTTTCAAGTACCACACCAGGATGGGTATAACAACACGTTTATTCATGCTTGAGCTACATACAATGTAAATGCACACGCAGTAGAAACAAAAGGGAGGGAAATAAGGGTGCTGTCATGATGGATCCTGGAAACATCATTACCGGTAGGTAGTAATTCCTATTTTCCAGGACCACATGACAGCATCACAGGAGAATACCAAATTAATTTATCCTGGGGGGGGGGTTGGGACTACTGCCTGGAGCACCTTCCTACCAAACGAGGTCTGGTGGGAGGACAGAATATCCAACTTGTAGTGTCTACAAAAAGTGTTGGGACCTGACCAAGTGGCAGTTTTGCAAATCTGGTCTAGCGAAGCCCCTGCCCTTTCTGCCCAAGTGGTAGATAGTGATCTAGTGGAGTGGGCTCTAAGGTGATCAGGCGGGGTCTTTCCCGCCAATTGATAGGTTGAGGATATTGTGGACCTAACCCATCGAGACAGGACAGCCTTAGATGCCGATTTGCCTCAATTTTTCCCCCTAAACTTAAGGAATAAGGAGGAGTCCAATCTCCAGTTCCGGGTGGCCTCCAAATAGCTCAGCACTGTTCGCTTCACATCCAAGGAATGCAGCCGCTGTTCCTTTTGGTTCGTGTAGTTGTGGCAGAAGGATGGCAAAACTACTTCCTGTTCTAGGTTAGCAGAGGAGACCACCTTGGGGCGAAACGTCGGATCAAGTTTCAGCACAATTCTGTCATCCAAAACCTGAAGATACGGCTCCCTGATAGACAAAGCCTGTAATTCACCAATCCGCTTAGCCGTGGTGATGGCCACTAAAAACACCGTCTTGAAGGACAAATGTTCCATCGAAATGGTAGACAAGGGCTCAAAAGGAGAATCACAAAGGCCATTGAGCACCAAGGTCATATCTCAGGGAGGCACTGTGGGCCGAATTGTAGGGCGAAGGCGCTGAATCCCCTTCACGAATCTGGCAATCCAGGGATTGGACGCTAGTGGCATGTCAAAGAAGACGCTGAGCGCTGATATTTGGACCTTCAAAGTGCTAGGCGTAAGACCCTTGCGGAATCCCAGTTGTAGGAAATCAAAGAGTTTCGGAATATTAGGCCGAGAACTGTCAGCAGGTTCTTCACCCAAAAAAAAGAGCATAATTTCTTCCAGATCTTCCCGTAGATGGTCCGGGTAATCTGCTTACGACTTGCCTGGAGTGTGGAGATGACATCAAGCGACAAGCCTTTTCGTCTCAGGAACCTCCCTTCAAGATCCAGGCCGACAGCTGAAGGTGATCCAGGTCCGGGTGAAGCACTGGACCCTGGCTGAGGAGATCGCCTGTCAGGGGAAGGAGGACCGGATCTGAAACTGACAGGTTTCTGAGTAAAAAGAGAACAAGCTCCGTTTGGGCCAAAACGGGGCTATGAGAATCACATGGGTGCCGTCCTGTTGAATCTTCCGGAGTACTCTGGGGAGCAACGGCAGGGGTGGAAAGGCGTACACCAGTCCCACGGACCATGGTGTCGATCGCAGCAGGAGCATCCCGGGGATTCAGAGAAAAGAAGATTTTCAGCTTGGCATTGGTTCTGGACGCGAACAAATCCACCTGGGGTTTTCCCCATCATTTGACTAGATCCTGAAAGACACTGTCCTTCAGCTCCCATTCCGAGGGGTCGATCGTGCGCCTGCTCAGGAAGTCTGCGAGATGGTTGTCCGAGCCCCTGAGATGGACAGCCGAGATGGAGAGAACCATGCGTTCTGCCCACTGAAAGATCCGCGATGCCATAGCCTGCAGGGGTGGATGGCGAGAGCCCCCTTGATGACGAAGGAAGGCTACCGTCGTAACATTGTCCGAGAGGACCCGAACATGACGACCGTGGAATAAGGGAGGAGCCGCCTGCAGAGCCTGCCAGACCGCTTGTAGCTCCCTGAAATTGGATGACTGGGTCGACACCTCCAGGGGCCATCTGCCTTGAAAGTAAAGGGAGTTCACATGGGCGCCCCAGCCCGTCTGACTTGCATCGGTTGTGAGCGTGACGGATGGCGAACAGTCCCACAGAACGCCCAATTGAAGATTTTTCTTGCACATCCACCATCTGAGACCTTGAATGACCTGAGGGGTCAGGGAAATCTTGCAATGTAGGGACCAGTGGGACCCTACAGTGTATGACAGGATCAGCTTTTGGAGTGGCCTGGAGTGAAACTGACTCCAGCGAACACATTGGATGCAGGAAGTCATCATGCCCAGGATGCTAATGGCCTCTCTGACGGAGCACTGGTTCTTTCGGCCGAAGCTCTGAATTTTCGACCTGATGTCGACTATTTTTTTGAGACGGCAAAAAGGATGTTCGCGCATCGGAGTCCAGAAGAATGCCCAGAAACACCTTTCTCGTCTCCGCCCTGAGATTGGACTTCTGAACGTTTATGATCCAGCCAAGGGACGTCAGCAGAGCCAAGGTGGTGGTGATTGACCGGGAGAGCTCCTCCGGGGAATCCGCCAACAGCAGAAGGCCGTCCAGGTAAGGGACGATGGACACGTCGGATCTTCCCAGGTGCGCTACAACTTCCGTCATTATCTTCGTGAACACCCTGGGAGCAGAAGAGAGCCCGAATGGAAGGCACCGGAACTGGAAATGATACATTACTCCGTCCCTCTCCAACGCAAATCGCAGGCATTTCTGGTAGTGTGGGTGAATGGCTATGTGGTAGTATGCGTTTTTCAGATCTACCGTGGCCATGACAATGCGTGTTGAGAAGAGGGATGGTGGATTTGATTGATTCCATCCGGAATCTTTTGTACCGGACCCACCGATTGAGGGGCTTTAAATTTATGATCGTCCGGAATTCTCTGGAGGGCTTGGGAACAGAGAATAGGGAAGAATAGTGGCCCTGGAACTGTTCTGAGATCAGAACCGGGAGGACTGCTCCGGTGTGTAGTAAGGTATCCACATCCGACCATAGGCGGTTGGCAAGGGACTGCGACTGCGGTTTCGTCAGGAGGAATCTGGTTGGGGGGGGTCCCCGAAAATTCTATCCGTAGACCCTCCCCCACCACTCGTAGGACCCATGGATTGGACGTTATCTTTTGCCAGTCGCCCAAAAACTTGCTGAGCCTCCCCCCGATAATGGCGTCAGGATTTATCCTGCTTTCTTCGGGGTTCGAAGTGGGGTTGCCTATCTGGGCCGCCCTTATGGAAACCCCACCTGCCCGTCTTACCCCTACCCTTATAGTCCTGCCTAGCGGGACGAAACCTCCGGGAGGGAAGGGAACGTGGAGGTCTAACCTCCGGGAAACCGCCCTTTTTATCGGAAGCTTTTTCTAGAATATCTAGAGCCGGACCGAACACCCGGGCACCCGAAAAGGGGATGGAGCACAGCTTATTTTTGAACGCTCCGTTACCAGACCAGGTTTTCAACCATAAGGCCCTGCGGGCAGAATTAGTAAGGGCCTCATTCCTGACAGAAAACCGCACAGACTCAGCGGAAGCATCTGCCATGAATCCGGTTGCCAGCTTCAGCAGAGGAAGGGATTCCAAGATGGCGTCTCTAGGGACGTTATCCCGAACCTGAGTTTCCAGGTCCGACAACCAACGGGACATAGACCGAGCTACGGAAGTAGCGGCAATGTTGGACTTAATGGTGGCTGCAGAAGCCTCCCAAGCTTTTTTAAGAAGGTTATCAGCCTTCCTATCCATGGGGTCCCGGAGACCCGAGGACTCCTCAAACGGGATTGACGTCTTTCGTGCGCCTTTCGCTACGGGAACATCAATTTTGGGAACATCCTCCCATTTTTTGATGTCGTCGGGTTCAAACGGCAGTCTGGCTTTGAAGTCCCTGGGAACAAGCAATCTTTTCTCCGCCTCCTCCCACTCGTCCAGGATCATAGCACGCACATTGTGATTTACTGGAAAGACCCTGTGGCGCTGAGACCGGAGTCCCCCAAACATTTCATCCTGTATGGTCCGCGGCTTTTCTGTATCCTCCACCATCATAGTTCTCCGTACGGCACGGAGTAACTCATCCGTGTTGCGTGCGGAAAACAAGTAACGCCGCTCCTCCTCTGGCAAGGGACCCAGGACCTCATCTTCCCCTGGGGAGTCGGAGTTCCTAGACATCTCATCTTCCTCTGAGGACTCTAACAGATGGCGGGGACGCTTTTGTTTAGGAGGTGCCGGGGGCTCTGGTGGGGGGGGGACGTGGCTTGTAACCACAGCCTGAACCTCCTCCCGTATCATGGACCTCATGTCCGACAGGAGGGTAGTCTGCTCCTCAGAGATCAGTTTCGCAATACAGGTCTCGCAGAGCTTCTTAACACAGGTGTCAGGGAGTTTAACATCACACACCGCACAACGATTAACTTTAGTGGTACATTTCTTTTTGGGGATGGTGCCAGAACCCACAGAAGAACATCCACCCTGCAAAAAAGAACAAGGCTCAGACAAGTCTCCTGGCTTACAGGGCAATGAAACCCTGAAGGGCTGACACTTACAGAGACCTGGGCATCCTTAGGGGCTTTAGTGTCTGAACTTTCTTTCTCATCCATCACAGGCAGTGCTGGAGTGCAGAGCCTAACGAAAAACAATGTACTCCCCCAATACCCTTCCAGGTTTTATTTACCTGAGTGAAGGTGCCCGGTCATCATCCTGCCGTCCAACTCCCGATTTGAATTTTGCGCCAAATTTTCGGCCGCCCGGAAACCGGAAGTGCAGTGTCTGCGCATGCGCCGGCGTTCTCCACTCCGTGCCCGGAAGCATCGTGTGGCTGGAGGCAGAGAGCCCTCCCGCCGGAGGGAAGCGGCAGGCGCCGGGAGCTCCTGCACGACCGGCGCGGCCGAGGGACCCCGCGCTGCGAGGTGTCGGCCTGGGGCGTTTTGACAGGCTGGAAGGAGAGAGAGCGGAGCACCCCCCCGATCCACCTGGACCCCGTACATCCCGGTAAGTTCCTACGTCCGTCCCGTACAGGGACAGGAAAAACACTGGAGAGGTTGGGAGGGGTTTTATACACACTCACATACATACATACACATACATACACACAATCATGAGATTGTATATATAGTAAGCACAAAGCGCTCAGCTGTGTGACTCTCCCCGATTGTCGGAGGATGATTATGCCTCAGTGCCCCATCTATAATCTAGCTACTTGGGTCCCAAGCATTGCTGATTTCTAGGCCACTTTTTGGATCTCCCATATCCAGGTGGATCCCAGGGCACAAGTGTGCTTCACACCTATTTACAGTGGATTAATTTCCCTTCCTGTACAGAGCACAACCAGCAGGTCTGAATTCATTTAATGGTCTGCTTATTTAGTCAGGCTCTTGGAGGGTCTGTGTTTATATATCCAGTGTATTATATTTATTTGTGGAGTATATATATTCTTCCCATGGTGTCCAACATTTATTCTATATTTTTTGATAATAATGGAGGTCGGAGTACAGTATCCCTTATAGCACTGCACTACTAATGGGGTTACTTGTCATCTGCTGTTGGGTCATGCTCAACATCTTCGGCATTTAGTGATGTGTTTTTAAGGCATGTGTTTTGTATCAAAATTAATTGTGATTGTAGGTGGTGCACTCCTATGCTTTGTCTTTTCTCTTTCCAAATGGTTATTTCACAAGCATTGAGCACCACCGCTACTATAGTTTATAAGTGGTGAACCTCACTTAATTACATACGCACAGGCTGCCAATGGAGGAGATTGAGAGATAATCCTTCCCTCTCCTCCACAGCTGTGATCCAATCGCAAGATCGGATCACCATGCAGGACTCTTGGATCACGCTTGCAGCAGAGCTGTATAGAGTATCGCCTACATCATGCCGCTCATATAAACCAAGTTTTTTTAAAAAAAGGTTTTCCTTTTATTTTGCACAGAAGTTCAGTTTTCTTTCCCACCCAGTTTACTTAGGCCTCTGTCACATGTCCGTACATTTAACGCACGTGTGCGACAGGTCAGCATATTTGTCCTTGTTTATGTTCTCCGTGTGCTATCCGGAAAAGACACGGAGAGCATGCACTGTATACTTACCTGTCTCTGGCGCTGCTATTGCTTCCAGGTATACGGTCAGTTGAGTGAATATTCATGAGCGAAACAGGTGTTCCCCCTGGTGCGTGTCACACGGATGTTACATGGATCACAGTGATCAATTGATTGCAGCATTCAGGAGGCAGGGAGAGGGATCACTTACCTCTCTCCCTGGCGACAGAGTCCCTGTAATGCGATCACAGGGATCCGAGCGTTGCCATGGCGACCCTGGGTAGTCACCATGATGACCCTGGAATACTGAGATATGGATCGCCTCACAGACCATGCTCTATGCATGGTGTAGGAGGCGATGGTGCAGCACTGACAGATCTAATCCACTGTAGACATCAAGCTCGAGCACTGCAGTGGATTATAGCCACAGGGGGGGAAAAAAAAAAAAAAAAATATATATCTGCAACATGTATACAGCACTTTAGGATTCTCAGACTGTGTGGGGATGAGTTTTTCCTTGCAGTATTGATTAAAATCTGCAAGAAAAAAATGCAGCAAAAACACACGTGGGCACACAGCCTTAAACTGCAAATGTTGCAGCAATATATTGCTAATGCCATGTCGCCTTTGTAGAGGCCATGAAGTACAGAAACCCTCTCTACTTCCCAAGTAACCACCTCCATACACAGTCACAAGCAGTGTACAGTGACTATTTTGAGAAAGAAGAGATTATAACAAGTGGACATGACAAATAGACTTTAGGAGTGCAAATCCGGCTAGAATAGCAGGCGTGTAACACTGGGAGAGTAGAGTTTCCAGAATAGCAGAAATCCCCCTTCAAAATCTACACCAAGAAATTCATCTACGGGTGTAATGAATGTTTTGAACCCACAGATGCTTCACAATTTTAACAATGGGACATTGAAATGAAAAGATGTTTCCCACTAATATGTTGACTTCAAAATTTCTCATGTTCACAAGGGGCAATGGGATGAAAAACGCCATTTGTAAATTAACTTCTCCAGGAAACTACTGCATTATGAATACAAAACATGAAAGCAGAACTATTGCTACAAAAGTGTTTCATTTATAGACCGCGTACCTAAGTTTGCTTTTAAGGGTGTTAACCTCACGGTTCATTGCGTCTGCCGTCTCTGTAGCATCCTCGAGTTCACGCTGCAATTTACGGCGCAATGCATTAGCACGTTGAGCCTCCTCTTCTGCTTCTTCCACCTGGCGCTTCAGCTGTTTCAGACGAACATTATTTTTCTCTGCCTAATAAAAAAAAAAAAAAAATTAATATACGCACACACATACATGCACATATATATATACACACGCACATATATATACACACATATATAATATATATTATATTTGAGAGAGAATTTTGTTTACTTACCGTAAATTCTTTTTCTTATAGTTCAGACATGGGAGACCCAGACCATGGGTGTATAGCTTCTGCCTCCGGAGGACACACAAAGTACTACACTAAAAAGTGTAGCTCCTCCCTCCGAGCATATACACCCCCTGGATGACCACATCTAGCCAGTTTAGTGCAAAAGCTGAAGGAGGACATCCACCCACAAGTAGAGAGAGTAAAACCCGGAATAACCGGAACCTCTGTCTACAACAACAGCCGGTGAAAACACACGGAACAAGAACTGCCAACAGGCAACAGGGAGGGTGCTGGGTCTCCCATGTCGGAACTATAAGAAAAAGAATTTACGGTAAGTAAACAAAATTCTCTTTTTCTTCATCGTTCCTTATGGGAGACCCAGACCATGGGACGTCTCAAAGCAGTCCATGGGTGGGAAATAAACTGAGAAGTAGGCAAAACCTAACTTCACAAATGGGCGACAGCCGCCTGAAGGATGTGTCTGCCCGAGCTCGCATTTGCCGAAGCATGAGCATGCACTTTGTAGTGCTTCGAAAAGGTGTGCAGACTAGACCAAGTGGCAGCCTGACAGACCTGCTGAGCCGTAGCCTGGTGCCTGAAAGCCCAAGAGGCACCGACAGCTCTGGTCGAGTGCGCCTTAAACCCCAGCGGGGGAGGCACCTGAGAACATTGGTAGGCATCGGATATGGCCGACCTAATCCAACGAGCTAGGGTCGGTTTAGAAGCCGAGAGATCCTTGCGCTGACCTGTGGTCAGCACAAAAAGAGAGGTGCACCGCCTAAGAGCAGCAGTGCGTGACACATAGATCCGGAGCGCCCGCACCAAATCTAAAGTATGCAACGCTTTCTCAAAGCGATGCACAGGGGCCGGACAAAGGGAAGGCAATAAAATGTCCTGGTTAAGGTGGAAAGGAGACACCACCTTAGGGAGAAAGTCCGAAGTCGGACGGAGAACCACCTTGTCTTGGTGAAAAACCAAAAAGGGTGACTCCGAAGAGAGCGCAGCCAAATCAGAGACTCTCCTGAGAGAAGTTATGGCCACCAGAAAGACCACTTTCTGTGAAAGACGAAACAAAGAAACCTCCCTAAGAGGCTCAAAGGGGGGTTTCTGTAAGGCTGTGAGGACCAGATTAAGGTCCCAGGGATCCAGAGGCCGCCGGTAACGCGGAATGATGTGAGATGCGCCCTGCATGAAGGTGCGCACCTGGGCCAGTCGGGCGATACGCCGCTGGAACAATACCGACAGAGCAGAGACCTGTCCCTTGAGGGAATTGAGGGATAGTCCTAGCTGCAGACCGGACTGTAGAAAGGACAGGATGGTCGGCAAGGAAAACGGCCAAGGAGCATGGCCGGAAGAGCGACACCAGGACAGGAAAATTCTCCAAGTCCTGTGGTAAATCCTGGCCGAGGAAGACTTCCGAGCCTGAGTCATAGTGGAGATGACCTCGGAAGGAATGCCTGAAGCCGTCAGGATCCAGGACTCAAGAGCCACGCCGTCAATCTGAGAGCCGCAGAATTCTGGCGGAAAAACTGACCTTGTGAGAGAAGGTCTGGGCGGTCCGGGAGATGCCACGGCACCTCTACGGACAGACTGAGCAGGTCTGGGTACCAAGCTCACCTGGGCCAGTCTGGAGCAATGATTATGACCCGACAGCCCTCCATTCTGATCTTGCGCAGGACTCTGGGCAAGAGAGCTAGAGGGGGAAACACGTAGGCCAGACGGAACTGGGACCAATCCTGAACCAGCGCGTCCGCCGCCAAGGCCTGAGGATCGTGGGAGCGAGCCACGTAAACCGGGACCTTGTTGTTGTGCCGGGATGCCATTAGATCCACTTCCGGAGTGCCCCACTTGCGGCAGATTGACCGGAACACTGCCGGATGCAGGGCCCACTCGCCGCTGTCCACAGTCTGATGGCTGAGATAATCTGCCTCCCAGTTTTCTACGCCTGGGATGTGGACTGCGGATATGGTGGACTTGGAGTCCTCCGTCCACTGAAGGATACGTTGAACTTCCAACATTGCTAGGCGGCTGCGAGTCCCGCCCTGGTGATTGATGTAGGCAACTGCTGTCGCGTTGTCTGACTGGACTCGAATGTGCTTGCCCGCCAACAGGTGGTGAAAGGCTACGAGAGCTAGAAGTACAGCCCTGATTTCCAGCACATTGATCGAGAGGGCTGATTCGGACAGAGTCCAAGTGCCCTGTGCTCGGTGGTGGAGAAACACTGCTCCCCAGCCGGATAGACTGGCATCCGTGGTGAGAATCACCCAGGACGGGGCCAGGAAGGAGCGTCCCTGGGACAGAGAGAGGGGCCGAAGCCACCACTGAAGAGAGCTCCTGGTCTGTGGCGACAGAGCCACTAGCCTGTGCAAGGAAGAGGTCCGCTTGTCCCAACAGCGGAGAATGTCCAGCTGCAGGGGACGCAGATGGAACTGGGCAAAGGGAACCGCTTCCATTGACGCCACCATCTGACCCAGCACCTGCATGAGGTGCCTGATGGAATGACGGCGGGGCTTCAACAGAGAGCGCACCGCCAGATGAAGGGACTGCTGTTTGACTAAGGGCAGCTTCACAAGTGCCAGCAGAGTCTCGAATTGCATCCCTAGGTACGTAAGTTTCTGGGTCGGGGTCAGAGTGGACTTGGGCAGATTGACAAGCCACCCGAATTGAACAAGCGTGGCGAGAGTGAGCGAGACACTCCGCTGACAGTCTGCACTGGATGAAGCCTTGACTAGAAGGTAGTCCAGGTAAGGAATCACTGCCAACCCCTGGAGGTGCAGAACCGCAACCACTGCTGCCATGACCTTGGTGAATACACGAGGGGCCGTGGCTAAACCGAAGGAGAGAGCCACGAATTGGAAATGATCCTCTCAGATTGCAAAACGTAGCCAACGCTGGTGTGAAACTGCAATTGGCACATGCAGATAAGCATCTCTGATGTCGATGGATGCTAGAAAATCTCCTTGGGTCATTGAGGCAATGACCGATCGCAGAGATTCCATGCGAAAGTGCCGCACCTGAACATGCTTGTTGAGAAGCTTGAGATCCAGGATGGGCCGGAAGGAACCGTCCTTGGGGACTAGGAAGAGGTTTGAGTAGAAACCTCTGAACCGTTCCCGGTCGGGAACCGGTACAATTACTCCGTTAGCCTGCAAGGATGCCACGGCCTGAGAGAAGGCGGCGGCTTTGGAGCAGGGGGGAGTGGACAGAAAAAATCTGTTTGGCGGGCTGGAAGAAAATTCTATCCTGTAGCCGTGGGAGATTATATCCCGCACCCACTGATCGGAGACGTGATGGAACCACACGTCGCCAAAGTGGGAGAGCCTGCCACCGACCAAGGACGTTGCTGGCGCAGCCAGATAGTCAAGAGGAGGCTGCCTTAGTGGCAGCGGCTCCTCCGCTCTTCTGAGGACGCGGCTTCGTGCGCCAGCTGGGTTTTCGATCCTTGGCTGAGTTAGTGGACGAGGCTGAGGGCTTAGAGAATGACCAGTTAGAGGAACGAAAGGAACGAAACCTCGACTGGTTCCTGCCCTGGACAGGTTTCCTGGTTTTAGTTTGTGGCAAGGAAGTACTCTTCCCGCCAGTAGCTTCCTTAATAATTTCATCCAGTTGTTCACCGAACAGCCGGGACCCAGCAAAGGGGAGCCCAGCAAGGTACTTCTTGGAAGAAGCGTCTGCTTTCCACTCTCGAAGCCACAAGATCCTGCGGATCGCGAGGGAATTAGCGGAAGCCACCGCCGTGCGGTGAGAAGCCTCCAGAATGGCAGACATGGCATAGGATGAAAAAGCCGAAGCCTGGGAAGTTAAGGCAACCATTTCGGGCATAGAGTCCCTGGTGAGGGAATGCATCTCCTCCAGAGAAGCAGAGACGGCCTTAAGAGCCCACACCGCTGCAAAAGACGGGGAGAACGAGGCCCCTGCCGCCTCATATACAGATTTGGCCAGAAGGTCAACCTGGCGGTCAGTGGGATCCTTAAGTGAGGTGCCATCGGCCACAGATACAACTGTCCGGGATGAGATTCTAGACACCGGAGGATCTACCTTTGGTGAATGAGCCCACTCCTTGACCACCTCTGGTGGAAAGGGAAAACGTTCATCAGAACTACGCTTTGGGAAGCGTTTGTCAGGACAGGCCCTGGGCTTGGTCACAGTGGCCTGAAAACTGGAGTGGTTAAACAACATACTCCTTGCTCTCTTAGGTGAGGTAAACTGGTGTTTTTCTACCAGAGAGGCTTGTTCCTCTGACACTGGTGGATTGAGGTCCAGTACGGAATTAATGGACGCAATAAGTCACCAACATCCGCATCCCCTTCAGATAAATCAATGGGGTACATAGAGGTAGCGTCCGAGCCCACAGTAAAGGCATCCTCCTCGCCCTGCAATTCAGCTCGTGAATCAGAGCCGTGGGACGAGGAAGGAGAAGAGTCCCTCCGTTTAGGAGGACGGGGTCCGGGAACAGATGAAAAATCCTCTGTGAGCTCTGCAGAGCGAGTCGGAGCAGCAGAGGCGCCCTGAGGGGGCTGATGCATGGTCAGCAGAGTCCGGGACAGCTGTCCCATGGAGATAGCTTTAGAAAACTATGCTACCCAAGCCGGGGGTTCAGCCACCGGGGCTGGAGCAGCCGGAGGGACCCCTAGGGAGACTCCAGGCTGAGGCACCACCATGTTAGAGCAGGCATCACAATGTGGATATGTGCTCGGTTCAGGCAGTATGAGCTTACATGCAGTGCATATAGAGTAAAGCCTTGCTCCTAGTGAGAGACATGCTGCTGAGGTGGAGGTTCTGCAGTAAAGAACACACTCTTTCAGAATGACCCCCAGAGAGTGTACAAGAAAGTCCACAACCAGAGGTTGTGGCTTACCAGACCGTTTTGTGTGCCCTCCGGATTCCACAGCTTGGACCCCCAGACAGATGCAGAGCTGCAGCAGCCAGCGCCGATCAGTGTGTAAACGCTGATAAAATGGCGCCGGAGTGAGGAGGGGGGGGCGGGGTTTAGTCCAAGAGTGGGAACCGGAGGGCCAAGGAGAAATACAGGGGAGGGAAACATCTCCTCAGAGAGGAGTGTCCTCCCCTGAGCTGAACGGCCGGTGGGCGGCGCCGCACTGTCCCCCTGCATGACTGACATGCAGGGGCAGTGAAAACGAAACTAGGCCGCAGCCGAAGCCGGGGCCTAAATTTTCTTATGCGGCCGACGAGCAGGCACCCTCGGCGCGGTTCTCAGGAGAAAACCAGAGAACCGGCCGGAAATCACAGCACAGTGACATAACACATTCTCCCCACAATAAATGCACAAGGGACCCTTCAATAACGTCTCAATACTTAGCTTATGAGAC